>NW_020653719.1:1714088-1788180 GCF_003589595.1 Hyposmocoma kahamanoa | reverse complement strand
GGGCGAGCCGGCAGGCCAGTCTAATCGTGTGATATCGTATTCTTGAAGAGCAGCATTGACTCGTTGAGCTCGATGTGCGGGCGCATTATCATCGACCAGTACAAATTGGTGCCCATGGTTTACTCGGAATGGTCTGACGATATCATCAATAGCAACTGCTTTGTACATGTCTGCTGTCATGAAGCCCCGATACGGGATCAAAGGCGTTCTAGCTCCAATCATAATGCCACCCCAAAAGGACACCTATTTTCCGCCTTGCTGAACTGTTCCAGTGGCAGTTCTTTGTCTTTCACGGTCGCCTGGTCTTCTCCAGACACGGACACGTCGGTTATCTGGATGAGTGCTGATTCGGGATTCGTCAACGAAGAGACAGTTTTGCCAAATGTTTTCGTCCTCACCTTCTTCATTTTGCCGAAGTCTAGCCCACTGCAATCTTCGTTGTTGACGTTGCCGGGAATTGAGCGGAGCTCGCCAAGACCTCCGTGCTCGTAATCCAGCCTGGTGCAAGCAATTGCGAACGGTCTGCGTGCTAACTTCAAGCCCAGAGGCGGCCCTGACTTCTGCTTTTATTTTAGTGGCGTTGATTGTTGGATCACGGGCTGCCAGCAATCTAATATAGCGCTTTTGGGAAGCTGTCAAAACAGTTGGGCGACCGCTGCGGGGTCGGTCAGCTAAATTCCCCATTCCGTGATACCTCTGCAACGTAGCCACGACACAGGATTGGGATATAGCAAGTCTGCGTGCTATTACTCTCGTGGTGTATCCTTCTTCCCTCAAAGTTACTATTCTAGCTCGTAAAACCTCTGATAATCCTCTTGGCATTTTTTCAATCACAACTTTCCGCGAAAAATATCTTGAATCGCTTATAATTGACTAAATCAGATTTCTGAATGAGCGTAAGCTAGGACTGAAAGCCTTTTTATATGAAAAAACAATTGAACGGGGTCATTGTTTTATGTTCTAATTTATTTTTAAATAAAGAATCTAAAAAGAAGAAAAAATCATAATATGATCTACAGTAACAAAAAAGATTTCAGTTTTTCGAAGTGATCGCAAACTTTTTTTGATGTGTGTATGTCTGCCGGTAAACAGTAATGGGAGCATTATTAAGTTCCGGTTTTGCAAGATAAGGGTGCTGGTGAAAGTACAGGCACATGGCACTTGTCAACTTTTTGTCTCAGGGTGGCGGGTACAGTGGCAATGCACCTCAGATCGTTGCGATTTAGGAGCTTGCCACCAATCGCATGACTTGCTCTCCCCGTCACTTGATATTATAAAATTAATTACTATTATTAATTCAGAATTTGATTTATTAATTTGATTCAACCGGGAACCAAAACTTGCTACCTTAATGTAGTACTAAATTACTTGTGCCACTGGTTGAATGTAAAAGAGATATGTTATAAACCAAAAATGTATGTACTCTCAATTTACTTGCTGGAAGCGACAATACGCAAGCGATTTTTGATATAGAAATGTACATTAATTGTGAAAATATTTTAAAATGTAATAAATAATAAAGACGTGTTAATGTAAAAAAAAACTAAAATTGAAAATGCTGATGTTGTATGCAGTTACACATAATTCATGTTTTTTTTTTTTTCATTTTGCTTCAAGGTTTTTTGTTTTCGATGTTGTTTATGTTTCAAATTTGCTGACTAGGTGTTTTTACTCGTGCTTGAATTGACGTTTGACATCAGTAATTCTATAGTCGTGTTGTCAAAGAATTAATAAGAAGAAGAATTAATACATTTAACTTTTACAGCCCAAAACAAACTGTGCGTCTACCCTGAGTTGACCGTGTAAAATATTTCACAATTTTGTAAGGCTCAGTTTACATGCGATATTTTCTTTATAATGTACACTGAGTTTTACTTGATCATAAGAATAGTATTGTCTGAGTCGTTTTACGCGCTTGGTAGAGACACTGATCGGTTATTAATTTTCTAATGCCGACATAGCGCATATAGTTTTTTTAAACTTATAGAAGACGTACCGAAACTCTTTACACATATTTCAAAAAGAGTTTAAATCATCACTTGATATTTTCACATTCATTCAATGCATGGCTCGTAGAAAGTTCATTTACATTTCATGCTTTTCGCTTCGCGCGATATCCCTTTTTTATTCAGTGAGAGTAGATTTTTTAGCACATCAGTGTAATTACTAATCTTGAAAAATTCGAGTAAGGTTTTGTTACATAAAAAGAGACTTTGATATTGTCAATGATTTTATATCATTTAAGAAATGACATAACTTTTGCAGATCTAAATCGCGTATTTTTCTTTTACAAACAATTCAACGTTTCGGGCTTTTTACAAATCCCATGATCACGGCTGACTGTCTGATGGATTGACATATCTAAAGAGTCCCGAATCCACACCCCGGACACACCATACAACGATCGAAAATGTTTACCTTCTATTACTACAGACAGACAGGCGCGTATATATTACTACAGATAGCGATCTGCACACGAGCAAATGTGTGCGTGAAGTGGCAGGGTTACCCACCGCTTGCTCGTACTATTACGTTAGGTGGTCAGAGCGGCAACGTAGCGAAAATTCTAACGCGAATCTGTTATCTATAATTCTATTATAGAATCCCAATAATTACATATGTTTATTACGTATTTATATACATATAATATAATATTTTTCATCAATTCACTGACTAGAATAATATTAAAGATTTATTTAAAAAATATATAATATTTTGGACAGGTAACTGTAAATAAAGTAACCAAAATATTTGAAATTGCATGTCCAAGTTTATAATTACCTAGTTAATAATTATAGTCCATTTGTTTAGGTACTTAACTAAATGTAAACAATCGTGATACATCTTTTTATTGAAACATTTACTTTACAAATCAATAGATATAAAAATAGGCATGCAATTTCATATGAACCTAAGTATTTGTATTTTGTATTTGAAAGAAAGTAAAAATCATTTTATAAATGTATATTTCATTAAATAGACATCTCAAGATTGTTAACATTTAGTCAAGTACCTAAACAAATTGACTATAGGTATATTCATTCATTACATAATATTTATCGGCAATACAAATTGAAAATTCGCGAACCCTTGTCTAGCTCACGAAGTTATGGCGTCTTATAATATTGATATAATAAATCTGTATTATATATTTCTCTGCACTAAAGAAAACAATAATTGAATGAGTCTCAGACATAAGTTTTTTTACTTACTTCGTTTCATCTTTCAAAATACGAAAGGAACTCCTCTCTTTATCCCGTTTAGATTATTCTAAACAGCCATAAACAGCACAATTCACGATCATTATAAATAGTAACGTAAAATGATGTTATTTATTATCGTACAAATTTCGTAATGAATAAATGAACACTATATTCAAATATCAAAGCCGTCTTAGCGCGAAAACGGCTCGCCGAACGCCTTGTTCTCGTTCAGTCAATGTGATCGTCAATGTGCGGGGCGTGGTGCGGTATCTAAAGCTAAGGAGGGGCGGAGAGTGTCCGTTCTCGTTACTTATTTGTTCTCTGCCGAAACGTTGGTTTTAATAAAAAAAAGTGTATAGGTGTAGTTGACGAAATATTCTTTGCATCGATTCGTCTTATAACTTTATCTTTTGGGGTACAATAGGACAAAAGCGTGAGCCGTCTCGATAACGCACGTACCATCTGTAGTGTAAACAACTTGTTTAAACACTTTTGTGCACTAGTACTATAAACTTGATAATATTTATGCGGAACCAACTTTGCTGAATTAGTAAGAAAAGTGTTGGTCGGTAGTCGATATTTTACGAAGGACTCATAGTATACCAAAAATGACATGTAAAGAAATACAGCCCTCGGAACGAAAAAGAGCACAACTAACATTTTTATCATTATCAATAGAGTTACATACCAGGAAAAAAGACCAATGTACCATTTTTTTTGTTTAAGAAATTATTGAGATATATATCAATATTTGTTGAATATACTGCAAGTTCAAATGGCACAATTGACATCAATAATCCGATTTTTTTTTTTAATTTAAATTATTTTATTTAATTTAAATTAAGTTCATTATGGACCCCGTAAGGGCACAGCAATTGACAAAAATCTGATTAAATTAAACTAATTCTAACCCTATTTTATGTACTAAAGCCTTAAGATTATAACAGGTACATCTTATTCATAGTGCATTTGTTGAGATTTTCTTTTAACATAATCCCTAAAGCTTAATGCTTATCTTTAGGTTTTAAAGACGATTTTATATGTAATTTGTAAACTTATGAAATGAATAAATGGACTTTAAATTAATTAGTTTAGTTAATTTACGGTCTTAATCCAATCGGTGATAGTCTTTTTACAGACTGACTTTGGAAGCGCGTAAAAGGAAAGTTTTGTATATAATTTCTTGTACAAATATGGTGCGAGGGAGCAGAATAAATGCTGAGAAAAACTGGTATTAACAGGTGGTGTTTGGGTTTGACAGAACGATATTTGTATGTCGCTGCTTTTCAAAAATAGTGGCCTAAACCAAAATAGTCAATGATTTGTCTTATGCATTCAAAACGAGGTAAATTTTGTTGTGAATAAGATACCGTGCTTTTTTTGTTCAAAATAATCACGTGAGGACATGACCCTGTATTCAATTGTCTGCTTAGCAGTTTACATATTCTGCTGTTGTTTTAAACCATCTTGAAGATTTAGGTGATTTTGAGATAGGTCACTATTCTGGAAAGCCACAAAATTCACGGCAGTCAGCCGTGAACATAGGACCAGTAAAGGACCCGAAACGTTAGTTTGTTTGAAAAAATAAGTATACGTAATTATAGATCCGAAAAATAGATTCATTTCCGTTGTGTAGCAATCGCGAAAACCTAAAAATTTGATATTTACATTATTTGTTTACAATATTTGTAATACAAATATTTGTTCCTAGTCATGTTTGAAGTTTTCTCTTGTGTGACAGAGCCCCTTTATGGCAGATATGCTCAAACTGCAATCCTATTGAACTGCGAGAACATACAACTACAAGCAATTCAGGGTTTATTTTATCAAGTGGCCGTGTTATAAAAACACCAATTTAATAATCTCAGTACAGAGTACTAAAAGAAACCCGACCTCAAAAGTCATTCATTCATAGTTTGCCACCTTTAGAGGTGGAATATTTTCTTCAAATTTAAATGGGACCACTTCTGAGGTATCCTCTTTCCAACAAAATAAAATCATCATCAAAACCGGTTCAAAAATACCGGAGTTATCGTGTAACATACATACAAAAAAAAACACAATCGAATTGAGAACCTCCTCGTTTTTTTGAAGTCGTTTAAAAATCGGTCGCCATTTAGGAAACACTGTTGTGGGATATTGAGACAACTGTGTCGTGTAGTTTTGGGTTTGATCCCGTATAACGATTGTATTCGCCAGGGCAGCAGTGGGTGCCTGGACACCAACCAGACAAAAGAGGCAATGCAGACCAGCTCGCAGCAGCTAAGAAAAAGGTAATTCACCGTAACCAATCAGTATTAAATAAAAAAATATTATTGTACAGCCAACAGCACATTCGCTATACACTTTTGTTCGAATACCGCCTCCAGTGCAATGGAATAAGATCCATCTATATGTTTAATGTGTTGCCGTCTGTACCATATAGGATTTAGATAGGCTTTACTGTACCAACAGGACAGTACAGGAGTAAAACACCCGTGTACACATTCTCTCTAGTTTAAATAGTAAAGTATTACCAAGATTTGTATATTGTTTGCAATTCCATTAGTAAATAAAAGTAACTGTTAACTCAAACACTATTTTGACTAGTTCGTTCGTTCGTTCGTACGCGTGTTCGTAACAATTTTGGTAAAAAAAAATGGATGAAAGCTGCGCGTTACACAGACACCGCGTATTTTTAGAACGCTACGGTATCAAAATGTTTATTGAAAAAATCTCTGACAATTGTACGTGGACGCGCGAGGGGTAAAAAAAAGACTGCATACGTTTGTCCCAATACTTATCAGTCAATATTTTTCACATAATAAATTATTTTCAGTGTTTTAATCTTATTTTCTTTTCTTCAAAGATCTGCCATATGAGCACCAAATCTTTGCGTCTATATATCCACTACACACACAAAAATCAAGCGCTATTCGGTGCTTTTCACTAATTTATATTCTATATGGTTTATACAGAGACGGAGAAAGCGCCTCAAGTTCCACCAGCCCAAGGTGCATACGGGACGGAAGTACCGGATGTGGATGCTGCAGAAGGAGCTCATGCAGCAGCGCCAGCGGATGCTCGAAGCATCTGCTCAACACTAACGAGATACAGGTTTTTTTTTGTCCAAGACAAATTTCGTTTGTTTTTTTAGCATAATTTTTCACTACATATGAATCCTGTCTACTAAGTAGTGTTAGAGCACCCAGATGTATCAAAAATCGGGACATCGACATTGGAAAAGTAGAACGTGTAACGTTCATTTGGAAAATACATCGAGTATAATAACCATGGGAAAATATTACAGGAGAGATTTTTTTTTAAGAATGCAATGTAGTGACGTAAAATCGAATGAGAAAAAAATCTATTTAAATATCTTATCGAGATAATTTGTAACGAAGAGAGAATTGATTTAGAGACAATAATTTAAGTACAAATAGTAAACAAAATAAAATGTACTCAATTACTATTAACTTACTAAAAATACATAATAAATTAAAAATCAACAACAACCAAACAAAAAGTCTACACCAAAGCATAAAATCAACAACAACGAAACCACATTTCCACGAATACTCCAAAAACATCATGCAAAGGTAAAAACAAAAGAAAACTACCCGTATTGACGCGAGATACACAATAACCGATTCGATTTATCGATTCTATTGTGTTAATCTCTACGGATAAATATTCCGTTATACACATCAATTAGTTGGGGTAATTTATTTTACTAATTTAGTTTTCTATCTACTTAATATTACTGTTATTTTACTTAAAATTGCAACTGCAACAAATATAGTATGTTTTTGCCATGTTGTAAAAAACTTACATGTTTTTTTGCAACTTGTTTGAAAGATTAGTTAAAAATAGTATGCGTGGAACGTAAAAATTGGAACTCACAGCACCCATCTTATGTGAAAAGGACTATAAGTGACAACCACTGCCAACAAAACAGCGTTGCTGTAGGGCTATGACAGGGCGTGCCTTGAGCGAGAGCGCCTTAACGTGCTAACTCTACAGGCCTTCTTAAATCTCCTATGCCTGTTATTACATTGACCCTGAGTACAGTAGTCTGCGTTGCGGTAAAAATAGGCGTTGTTGTTGCACTAACCGAGACGAGTTTTGCACAGAGAGTCGGTAGGGTTACCGTCAATGACGATAAATTAGAAAATTGAAAAGACTGGAAAACGTTAAATAAAATTTAGCGTAATATTCTTTATTGTGATAAGATGGGATATCAACATACCGACGCCGGAAAGCGATCTTGTCGTATCTCGAAAATTAGGACTTTAAACCAGGGCCGAAAAAATATTTCAAAAAATTATTTCTCTTTAACTTGAATTAATAGAAAGTCAATTTTAAAGTATGATGTATATAATCATTCGAGTATGTAGTATACGATCAGTCGAGTGATCATCGTATTACGATCACCACACGCACAGTGGTTAACCGCTGTCCATACTAGATGCTATTCATCATTGAGTTATACATCTAGTGTTTTAGGTAGTGCCTCTGCATCTACTCATTCAATTTGTGCTAGTTGTTTTTGATGACATTGATGATTGACGCATTTATTTGGCAGTTATGCACGTCACTCAGTCTTGCGCCGGCGCAGTTCGTGACAATGAAAGGTGTGCTACTGCGCCGGGCGCCCGCACCGGACTGCGACCTCGACCTCGCGCTGGCGCATTACCTACGCCACGCCGGTTGGATCCCCAACTAGCACCGCACCAGCCGCTTTTCCTCTGCATGGGTGCTCATACGTTGTATTAATTTCCGTGGTTTTGTCTCCACACTTGATCAGGACGTTAAGGCAAGTTGATCAGTGTTAAATAATTTAGTGAACTGTTATTTAATAGGACTAAGACATAGTAGAGCGTACAGCGTATCGTCAGCTATAGCATAGTGTAATAAGAGAAGTGTAGCTTCATACAAACGTAACAAGTGCGGCTTGTATCTGCACGCCTGCCGCGCGCCTTGTACTGGCATAGCACGTTTAACGAAATCGGTAACTGATCGGGAAATCGGAAAATCGGGAAGTGGGGTTAAATCCAATAAATCAGATTCATCTTCTAATTTTCCACCATTGGAGGTGGAATATTTTTTTCAAATTTGAATGGGACCTTTCTAACAAAAATAAAGAATCATCGAAATTAGTTCACAATGTCGGAGTAACATACACACAAAAAATACACTCGAATTGAGTACCTCCTCTTTTTTAAAGTCGGTTAAAAATAACAATGTGACAATCCTACGTGCCGAACAGTCGGGAGTTGCACTACTTATTATACTATGGTTATAATATGCATAGCTCTTCTCTATTCTCGTAACATTTATAAAATGTGTACCAATTTCACAATCCTTTTTAGGACACACATACCACGCTAGAATATTTTAGGGTAGTAAGCAAATATTAAATCCAAATATGTCTTGTCTATGTGTAGAGTATACAATAGTGTATAAGCATGGTTAGGTTTCCGATAGCAAGTAATATTGAATATTAAAATGTTGTAGTAAAAATGGGTACTAAGTACTTTATGAATCACGTTTATTCTGAAAATCACGTTATTTCTAGTTGTTTTGTATATAGCATACAAACCGGTATAATAGATGTTCCCAATTCTACTTTTAGGCTGCTAACAGATTCACTGCATGTTTACACTTAATACATGAAGTCGTAATCGGCTTCATGCAGCCGAGATAACGACTGCATAAAGTTGTTAAAGATTTCACGCATTAACTACACGCAGTCGAGCATGCATTTAGTAACAATAGAGCTCCTTGTGAAAGAGTTTGTCCAGGGAAGTACTGCCACCTATTTCTGCCGCCAAGCAATAATGTTCGCAGTACTGTGTTCCAGTTTTGAAGGGCAAGTGTGCTGGTGAAATTAAAGGCACGTGGGACTTGGCAACTTATATCTCAGTGACGGGCACAGTGGCTGTGCCTCTTAGATCTTTGCGATTTAAAGCTATTGAGTGGCACTGCAACTGTTATGGACAGGCGTGTAGCTTACAAACTGGCGCACATGATAATATAAAATAAAAAAAGTCGATCTTGACTGCATTAAGTCGTTATCCGAGATCTCGACTGCAGAAGTTGATTACGACTTCACGCATTAACTGCAGACATGCAGTCAATCTGTTAGCAGTCTTGACGTTAGACCCGAAAGAGGTAGTTTACAGAGTTATAAATTCCTATTTTTAAAGAATAGTTGCCCAAATCAAAATAGTTAATTTTTTTACATATTACGCAATTTACTTGTATTCATTCTAAATTTTATTATGAATAAGACTCTGAGCGTTACATTGATTAAAATAATCACGTGATAACAATAGGCCGGTGTACGATACGCCGGATGTGGGGTCTTCAAATTAGAGGCTTATTATTATAGAAGCGCTGCAGTGACGCCACTGTGGCGCTGCAGCCGCGCCAATCTAATTTTCGTACAAAATTTAGAAGCGCAGTTGCAGCGCCACTGTCGTGACATGCTCACTCTTTTGCGGTCACAATTAGTGAATTAAAAACTGCTGAACCGCTGAGCTACTGCAGCACTTCCACAAGCAAGCAATAAACTTTTTAAATCAGTGAATTTTTAAGACATCAGACTTTTTAAACTATTTTCCTGATGAAGTGCGGTGCGAGGTGTTTTTGTGTTAGGCCACTATTTTAGAAAGCTAGCGATATAGCATTCGAAATTCATTGAACGTATTTAGGTAAAGCGTATCCGTTACCTGATGGACTACCATGATGTTCAGAAATTTGCAACTCTGCCATATTAAGAGTCGATACTACCTCAGCTCGAATTCAATTTTTTCCCGTATTAGTATACGGTTCATTTTGTTTAGGTCGAGCGGCAGATACTGGCTTTATTTCAGAATTTATATAAAAATAAAAAAAAACAAAATTAAAATGTATATTGTATACTATACGTGTTCTATTTAGTTCAGTTGAAATTAAACATTGGTATATATAAAGCTACTTATATTAAATACAGCGGTTTTCTTCTAAAATTTGGTGAGACACACACACACGCACAACAACACAAGCAATGCGCTTACTCTTGGAGAGTATGGAATAGACAGTATTTACATTTATTGCAGATTCTTAAGTCCCCATTAATCATTATTAACTGCGTAGAGTAAGTAGATAAAGAAAAAAAAGTTTTTTAAAGAAATGAAGTCTATATCGAGTTTTTAGGTTTTCGTGATTGTTACACATAGGAAACGAAACAACAAAACGAACTATCGTTTCGGGCTCTCTAGAGGTACCATGGTCACCGCTATATGCGATTTAAATCCGAGAAAAATAAAACAGAAATTGTTTCTGGTACAAACTACGCGTATTTCTGACGGAAGCGGGTAAAAAGGTGATTAATATTTAAGACAATAATATTTGAATTGACTTACCTTTACACAGGGGTTAATTGGCTGATTGTTTTGTATGGGAAGAAAGAAAACAGTAAAATTTTTTTCGCAACAATTTCATGTCAGAAGTACTATTATGTACGGATCGAGTCCACAGTTAGCAAATATTTATATTAATTATAGCTATACCAAATGGTGTGTAGTACATAGATTTAATAGACATAATAGTGACTGCACGAAGTAAAACTTTATGTAAGTGCGTAAATGTAGAATTGTAAAATAAAATCCGGTAAATTTACAGTTCCTGATTTTCTTTATGGTTTCAATACGTAATAAAAAACACGAAGCCGTATTCTACTCCGCCACTGAAAGTTGTATATGATACACGAAGATGATACCTTTGTTCAAATTTTCTAATTATAAATAAAAGTACTATCAATTTCAAAGAACTTCCGGAGGTTCCGTATTGAAATTACAGGTGCAACCAACAATATAGGGTCTTAACAAAATTCTATTTTGACAGTAATTTAGGTAGGTAACCTTTCGCCAATCGCATAAAAAATATGAGCTGTTCCATATGTTTTGTTAAAATAGGTATAAATATTTTACATAGAACATTGATTTCATTTTCGGTACTTAGTTTCTGGGGGTTCACCCATTCTGTAGAAAACTAGATATTGTAGATATAATTATTTATCTCGGGACTATATGCATGATAATCCTTGGAATGTTTTGTGGAATTCCTGAAAATTTAGAATTGAAAACATCGTAATTACAGAGACCTTATTTCATTTGATGTTATTTGTGTGGCGGTTTTCTAAACATAGTTGTTAAGGTACACTGATTCGGTTCGATTAGACGCCTACACATTATGTTATAACTAACAAGCAGGCACCATGTTCAATTTGATAGTTAGGGCGTCTTCAAATGACACCCTTGTAGAAGCGCTACAGTAGCGCGACTGTGGCGCGGCAGTCGTGCGTCTCTAGCGCTTCAGTAATTTTTATGGCGCTTTTACACTGGACATTAAGAGTCGTGGTAGCCAACTGGTTTCTACTAGCATCTGATTTCAGAATTAGCAATAAGAAGTTGAAGTATGCAGTCGATACATATCCTGCCTGACTTGGCCCCTTGGGTATAGACCGTTGTTTAAACATCTTTCTAATGATAATCTTTCTGTAAAGGTTCAGAAGTAATTTGTCAGAGTTTAATAATTTAGAACTGACAAATTGATTTCATGTTTTCTTTTGTATCGAGACAAATGTAACCTAACCTCCATGCTAAAATATCGAAGACCAATGTTACTTGTCGTAACAATGGCTGTGCTAGTTTCTACTTTACGCTGTGGTAGATGCCTACTGTGGTAGAGCGGTTACACACGGCGATTTTTAGCAGCGATACAAACGCGCGTGTGAAACGCGTGATTGCACCGCGACACTTGCTATTTACAGGCGGTTGCATCGACGCAAACGTGTGGCTGCATTGATGCAGTCGCTTATGTGGAATAGTTAAAAATGTGTATCACGTTTGCATCGCGATTGTATCGCTGATTAAGTAAAAGTAGACGATTAGCGACTGCAAGGCTATTGAATCGCTACAGACGCGCTAAAAGCCTCCATATGTAACCGCTCTTTAAGGTAATTCTGAGCAACGCGAGAATGGCGGCAAGGATGCCGCGGTAGAAAATGATATACCATTTAAACCATTTATTTACCACCCACAGTAATACGTACAGAACATAATAATATAACAATATTGTGGGAACAACAACAGTGCGTGGAAGGAACAGGCTCAGTAAAATCCTTGTGGCTGTATGCCTCGCGGTACTGATTTTCAGCCTGACCTTGTTGACACATCGTTTTTCAACATAACAACACCAATTTAACAACACCATCAACATATACATTTATATAATGCATATTAGTAACTCTTTGCCGGGGTACCACTGCTCGAAACCTACCTACCTTTAGCAAATATATGTAATATATGTAGTAGTTTGTAAGTCATTGTCGGTACAAAGTTTTATCGATTCAGTATTGCAATCTTAAAGCTTAATAACATCTAACGAATGTTCGTTGAAATCTGCTTTGAAATGTAAATAAAAAGCAGCCAACGTCAAGTCCTAACATATAGTGTTCATTAGATAAAAGGAAATGTATATAAGTACAGTCGATAAGATACCTACTGGGTTCAGAGTCGATCAGTGTGGAGAAAAGTGTTAAACAAACTTAACAATTAACCTATGAGCCGTCAAAGTAATTTTCTTTTTGCATCATTAGTGAATGACATTGACAATTTGATCTTTAATTACATTATATAAATACATATTTCAACCAAAAAGCTGGAATTCCTTTATACTTTTCTGTTCAATGCGTAAGAAGGCCCTCGGAACCAAAATGTCGACTTGGGGGTCAGGTATCTAAGAGCATCGACTGTACATATTAACAATATATAACTTTCACAAACAGTTTAGCATCGTGCGGTTTTCACAGTGCACTCGTCAGATGTTGATTATGCTATTTTATGTACATTTTTCTTATACTTTGCATGTAATTAGGTAGAGTCTATTAGGTGTTAAATAAACCAATTTATTCCTTTAAGTATTGTCTTACTTTATGGACATACTGCTATGTATAAAGACACGAGCGTGTTTTGAATGTTTTTCAAGAACTAAGAAATTATGGTATGAACGTTATAAAGTGATCTCTTATCATGTTGGTGTAATTTGATGTTTGTCATCAATTTTTTAATGTGAAATTTCATTTATTATTTTAGTTATGATGATATTAGTTGTTTGATTCCAACCTGTTATATTAGTCTTTTATTGATTTCGCAATAAATAAAATCAATTTCTTTTTTTTTTAAATAAATGCACATCCTGACAGGCTTTTGATCTGTAGTTAGCGCTCGGATTGGAGAATATTAGAATATATTATATGAAATTCATGTTTTGGTTCAAGCAGCTTAAGTATGGAGAAAAATGATATATATGATAATATTTTTCGCTACAAAACGTGTAGGCTCAAATGTACATAAGGCTTAAAGTACAACATGGTATTGTAATTATTATAATTTAATTAGCTACTTTAGGTACACACACGTTACGTTTAAGTTATTTGAAAATAAAATATGCATTTTAAGATTAATGATGTCCTCATTTTTGTTTATGTGCATTTAATTGTGGCTTTGGCATTTCCTGTAGAGACGCTGGCAGGGGTCTAATTTTAAACCAATGATGCTTCAGTGCCTGTAAAAGGATATTATTAGCATCAATACACTGTGGCACAATTATATGACTATTATATAGTACATATAAATAATAGTACAATAAATTAATAAACTTAAAAAAATCTAACATGAAAAATACACATACTGACAGATTTTGTGGAACACTAGTAAAATTCCCTAAATAATTCAGTGTTTTTTCAAAGGCCTGGCCAGTCATTTTACTTATTTATTTTGGGTCTAATTTGAAAATAAAAACATTGGTCAACTGATATTTTTCCATTCATTTGTTTTAATTTCCTACCAATACAGGTTTGCCGGAGGCTGGAGGATGGTGTTGCGTTTTTGTAAATTGCGTAAACTTAGTTGAAAAAGTTTTTTATTTATTAAAGTTAGATTACTGTTAGATTTTTTAATTTTCAGCTGTTTCTGCTTTGACACTAAATGTAAAAAAAACAATTTTGTTTAACTTCAATATTTTGGATAAAGTTCGAGTAAGACGTTGATTTATTACTGTATGTCTAATTGTTATTTATTTAACTATAAACCATAGTTTATATTATGTATAAACATTACATTACTATTTTATATTCTGACTATTTTTGGTTCCATTAAATGTATGTGTATGTATGTGTGTATGTTTATGTATTTTCGTGGTGTGTTTTCTTGTATGTTAATTTTAGATACCTCTTTGGCTGATTGTCTTTTCTTGTCATCATACAACACGAAAAACTTCACAAGATTGATAGCGTCAGGGTCAGCTCCAGGCAATAGTTCTGGCCACGGCGTACCGGTCGACTCGGGGAAGCTTATTTTATGAAAATCTGGTAGGTCTGTGTGCCCAGGCCAACTTTCTTCTGTGGGCGTGCCTAAGTGGCGAAGGACTATTGCTAGCTGTTCGATGTCGGATTCTCCCTTGAAAGGTAAAAATTGCCTATATGGGTTGATGTTATGTTTATCGTTATATTATCAATGGTCGGAATAGTGATATTCTATCTACATGGAGTGACATAGAGTAGTGGAAACCACCAAATATGAATTAATTTCTTTTTCGAATTCATAATGTAATTTAATTAAATTCGTACATAACTATATATAATAATAATAATAATAAATAATATCCGCATTAGTTAAAGTAAGCTTCCGCTTGTAGTTCATAAAAATGTTTACTTTGACGAAAGATTAATTGTGCCACCGCCGAAAAAATGTGTCACCGCTGCTATAGACACACGCATATACAACCACAAATTACACCCAAACTCACGAGAGAAATAAATGTGGGTCATACAAATATTTCTCTCGCCCCGAAAATCGAACCCAGGACCTCTGCTTGCCAGACCAGCATTGTAACCGTTCGGTCATGGAGGTAGTTATCTACTATGTTT
Organism: Hyposmocoma kahamanoa; assembly: GCF_003589595.1. Lineage (NCBI taxonomy): Eukaryota > Metazoa > Arthropoda > Insecta > Lepidoptera > Cosmopterigidae > Hyposmocoma > Hyposmocoma kahamanoa. The sequence goes on along the minus strand of NW_020653719.1, from coordinate 1,773,021 downwards.
TTACATGGCGCCCCTAGAATTACTTTATAACCCAACTTCAACTACCTAAGTAGTTTTTATAAAACTTTTCGGAAATCCGGAATTCGAAAAAGTTATAAATAAATATTTAGTGGTTTTAACCACTCTATGTTATTCCTTGGTCTATATGTAGACATTTATCTACTTATTTGGAACACCTTTTCCCGACCATTGTTTACATATTCAATAGTATAACTGGCATCGACTAGTTCCAACCTATAACATAAAAGGTATAGATAGGACATTACAGGGTTATCAATTTATCACCCAAAAACGGTTCGAACACGTTATGCTGAAAGCGCTGGTTCGAATCCAGCCTAATCGAAGGAATGTTTCTAAGTGTTCGATCTTTGTATTAACAATAATAATACTTACGGCAAAGAGCGGTTGTTTGGTAATCAATTCTGCGATAATGCAACCTACTGACCACAAGTCAACTTTTTCGGTGTAAAATCTTGCTCCATACAATAGTTCTGGGGCTCTGTACCAACTGAAATGTATAAAATTGTCTTAAGTGTATTTAATACATTATTGCATAGCTCACAAAAGCTACTTTATTATTATTGGATTGAAGAATTGTAAGGTCACAATTTCTAGGTATCTTCTAGAAAAACGTCTATCATCCTTGTTGATATCAATAAATGTATGGAATGTCATTACTGAACGAACTGAACTTGCCTGAACTATATCTGTGGCCGAACAGTTACCATGCCGGACTGCCACGCAAAGGTCCTACGTTCGATTCCCGGGCCGGGAGAAATATTTGTTAGGCCTACATTTATTTCTCTCGTGAGTTTGGGTGTAATTTGTGGTTGTCTATGTTTGTGTCCATGGCACCTGCGACACAGGGTGTCCCTAGAGCGCGGCTATGTTAAGTCTGTGCGTTATCAGATGAGATCGTGGACAGTGTGAGTCACATTGGACATAAAACAACTTATGGTTAAATGGTCATATTACCGTGTTGCAACTTGATGCGAGTAGGGTCGACCACCGTCAGGCCAGTAAAGTCTGGCCAATCCTAAATCAGCTATTTTCAGAATTCCTTCATGATTTATTAGGAGATTGGCTGGTTTGAGGTCCTTTAACAATAACTTTGTTCGTTAGGTACAAAACAGAATCTGATCCCTTACGAACTAGAGCTATTAGATAATATTTTCTCTAATATTAATAAAGTCCCAGATAACTACACCACTTACTTGGTCTCCAAAGTAGGTAATTCCCTGTACTATAAGTACCAGAGTAATGGAGTTCAATCTGGGGCATTACTCAGAATACTCGGAGTGGAACCAATTTACAAAAATTCATTATCGTAAATTGGTCCTAGTGGGATATCATCCGGCACCCAATTATGAACCATAGCGCGCCAAAAATACTGGTAGTTAAAGATGATGAAACATATGCAATAAAATATTACTGTTCCTACCACATTAATGTCCAACCAATCTGCTTGCACGATAATGGCATGCTATTGGCAGAATTGAGTATTAATTTATTCTAACGTATGTAGGTAGGTATCTGATGGTAAAATTATATACGTAGTATATTATTCTATACTCACGTCCTAAGGCTCAATTTACATTGCGGCGGAACGGAATGGAACAAAAAAGGCGAGCGTGGTCGCTGGAATGCTCGAGCATTCGCGAGCTTTCTCGCGACGCACCTTGAGATTGTAGTATTTCGTCGACGTTTGACGTCACACTGCGCTTGCCTTCGCGCCACTTTCTGCAGATACGCCAGGCGTCGCTGACGGTAGCTGCGGAATTCTCGCGAATGTGCGAGCATTCTCGAGCATGCGCGAGCATTCTTGATTGACGTGATTTTTGGTTCGTATCTGGTTTGTACGTTACACAATTGACCATGAAGTTCATTACGCTATGTACAATATCGTTACAAAAAATCGCTTCCATTCCGTTCAGCCCCAATATAAATTGAGCCTTAGATCCCCATTGGGATAGGCAGAGACTGACAAACCTCTCCTCCTGCATTTACATTCATCAATCTTTTCATATAGGCCCTCTTATTCTTGTCCACCCTTCTGCACCCCAGCCTTTTTAAGAACACTCTCAATTTGTTCTGAGAATGTTCTTCGTGGCCGCACCCTTCCAATGATACCTTCCACGTTAGTTCTATATATTTTTTCGTTAATCTACATTCATTTATCCGCTCCATGTGCCCAAATCATCTCAACATACACTGTCGTCACCATATCCTCTTTTGTTCAAGTGGTATATTATACCTATTGATAATGTGTATATGTACATACCGTAAGTCGCTACAGAATCAAAATTTTTTAAATGTAGGCTAGTTCGTCATTTTCTTACCCTGTGCATAACATAATGTGCGTGCATGTATCTTATTCCCTTGAGTAACATTTGCACGTAGGTTTTGACACGTGGTAACGTCAATTCCTGCTGGTTATGATGCAGCATGTCCCAAAGACCGCCGGTCATGTATTCCAACACCAGCACTAGACTCATGCCGCGGGGAAACATGTTATAGAGCTTTATTACCTGAGTAAGAAAAATAGTTTTCGAGTAAAAATAGTACCTACCTACAAGTTTATAAAATACGATGTGCCGTCTTGACTGTTTAAGTCGACAGTGTTATTTCAGTTAGCTCATACATATATAGCATATATAGCAGTGTTCCCTTTTAGTGCCACCGCCCACTGGGTCACTAGTAGTGGTTACTAAACGCAACCACTAGGTGGCTAATGCCACTTGTCGCAGCCACTATAGTGGCTGGATCAGTCATGGCCACTAGCAGCACATATGGCTAGGAATCGTCCGTTTCCATAAATTCTATGTTGAGTGTTACCAGCGTTAGGCACAAAAATAGGATATAACTTTATTTTAAACTTTAAATTTATTTTCATTAACAGATCATGATTTTTATATTTAAAAATAATACCGCTCAAAACGACGCTAAAATAGCTAAATATTTATTTTTCTCTAAAACCAAATTTTCAGAATAGAATAGATCTAGTGCTTAAATAGTTAAAACGGCAACATTGCCGGGCGAGGAGAAAGAAGTCTGCTACCGTGGTTGAGTGTGTTGCTCGCACCTTATGGCTCGTAAACTTGTGCCTGATCGGTCTTTAGAGGGAGCGATCCTAGTTAGTTCAATCGGTCAACTGAACTAGGTCGGTCTTCTTGTTTATTTAGTTCATCAAGTTCCTTACTTCGTTAGTTCCTCTTGTCCTTGCTCGGACAGTGAACGTTCCAAACTAGTTATTTTATTCACAAGACACTACGGACTTTTAGTATTATGAGGTCAATAGTACACTGTATTAAATATTTCGATTTTTTTTAAATTTAGATGAACAATAATTTTATTAAAATGGTGTGTTTGAAAATCAATATTTAGGTACAATTATTTCATATACGTACTCTTACACGTAGGTTGATATTATACATACAGACACCTACCATACCTATCAAAAAATATGAACACTTACTTTTTTACAAGATTACATATATGTATACATAATGTAGATACGTAGAGACTTAGAACGAACTGCCAACGTTCAATCGTGCTCGACTCGACTCTTACAACTCGGCAACTCGAACTTAAAAGCAGTGAAATATCGCTATTTGTCCGTACGCACCGTTCCTACTGAATAGAAGACAGGTGAACTATGAACGCAGAAAGTTCCTAGTTCGTACTGAACTAAAAAGAACGATGAACTATTAAAACCGTGCAAGACGAACTAGTTTATGTCGGTCAGTGTCGGGAATATATTCCTAATAGTTCGAAGTTCATGAACTATACAAGCCTAATGACTCGGAGGCGGCCACTCTTACGCTTACTCCAACGCTTAGCTTGCGCCGATGCCAGTTAATGAATAAAATGTATAAAAAATCTCGCCTGCAACTTGTGGTCGCGTTTAGTGGCCGCCACTAGTGGCCCAATGGGTGGGCGGTCTTTGAAGTTCAAAATCCTCAAAGGACTTTAATATCTTGTAGTCGGGTGAGCAGCATTATTCCCGTATGCAAACATAAAAGGGTTTCATGTCTCGATATTTCGCAATAAAAAGTGGCCAAAAAGGTCAAATGTTGATCCAACTCACGTATTTACACCGGAGTAACTGCAATGCTTTGATCTCTCTCATTACGTTCACTGGAATCCCGTCTTCTATGTTTTTGATCAGGATTTTCTTCAGCGCTACATATCGACCTGTTGGAAGATGTTGCGCTTTGAAAACCAATCCATGAGCACCTTCTCCAATTCTTCCAATTACAGAATAATTAGATACGTCGTTATCCATCCTCAGTTGAAATTATTTGTCGATGAGAACACATTCATATACCGAAGTTAATAATCCAATAAAACAATTCTTTTTGAGCAGGAAATTCATTGGAATGTTTATGTTTATGTTTGGAATAACGTTGCTATGGTAGCACCCATTACAGCGATTGGCTATGTAAAGCAGGGTGCTCACTAGCGAGCTGTAACAGTAACCTTGCATGTTTTGTTACCAATAATCATAGTGTGTCCCTACGTGGTTTGCGAGCTTGCAGTGCGGTTTACAGTGAGCCGACGATAACCGGAACTCATTCTAGCGAGTGAAGACGCTTATTGTACACAATAGAACCTCGTTACTGTATCTTTTACGTTACAGGTACAGCTCGAGTGAGTGAGTAGCCGACTAAAGTATACGTATTTAAATTCGTCTGTGCAGAATAAGTTTTTTATTAATATAGCCCCGCACTAAGGAAACCATGTACCGCGGGTGCCATGGACATAAATAGACAACCACAAATTGCACCCAAACTCGCGAGAGAAATGAATGTAGGCCATACAAATATTTTTCCCGGCTCGGGAATCGAACCCGGGACCTCTGCGTGGCGGTCCAGCATGGTAACCGTTCGGTCACAGAGGCAGTTTAAAGAACTTCGACTAGCCTTCTTATCCCCTATTTTACGTTGAGGGGTAATTGGTCAAACACGCTTAAACATTGTTTATTTCTTACAAATGGCATAAATATGAGTTTTCTGCTTTCATCTCCTGTTTCACCTCCTTTAAGATTTATTTTTGTGACAAAAAATAGCGTATGTCCTTCTCCTAGGTCCCATCTATCTCTACACCAAAATTCATCAAATTGGTTCAGTGGTTTAAGCGTGAAAACGTTATTGACAGATCGCATTTATAATATTAGTTTAACATTAATGTGTTTAGGAAATGAAACTATTTTTCCGGATTTAAATCGCGTATATTTGTTTTTTCAAACAAACCGACGTTTCGGGCCCTTTACAGGTCCCATGGTCACGGTTGACAAATATACGCGATTTAAATCCGGAAAAATAGTTTCATTTCCTATGTGTAACAATCGCGAAAACCTAAGAACTCGATATTAATGTGTTTGTTTATTATTTTGAGATTGTCATTATTTACCTCTCTTAGATTTAGCTAAATGAATGTAAACCGGTTGCGTATACTACACATGGATGTTACACAATATAAGTATGTTACTCGTATATGAATATATATGCCTACCAAAGAAAATAATACCTAACATTTTATAATTTTGTGTGATTACAAAGATACATTGCAAAGACTTGGGTACCCATCTATTACATGAATGAACATAACTCTCATAGTTATGTTCAACTGATATTACGCCACTGCGCCCTTATTGTTGCTGCGGTTATATAAATTTTTTCGTTCTTAGTTTTATGTTTACACAGATGTGTTTGTATAATAATTTCACAAGTCCCTATTTCACATCGTGGCGAGTGTGTGGGCCGGACACATTTATATTAAGTTTTTAAATTGTGTAACCATGAGGTGGTTTCATGTCGGTGCAGTGTTAATTCTATCATATGTTTGCCATGTGCAATGTTCTTCTATTCTCGCACTATTCTCTTCATTATCTCATTCTGATCATTTTGTATTCAGAGGATTGGCAACAAAACTTGCGCAACGAGGTCATAATGTTGTGATGATGACGCCTTATCCTGGACATTTCACGTATCCCGAGATTGAAAAAATTGTGGAATTGGATGTCGGACAAGAGTCTGGGGCATATTGGGATGAGTTTAAGAATCTTATGTCAAATACAGAAGATTATTATACCAGAATGCGGGCGATCAATGAGTTTAACGTTAAATTAGCCATTTCTCAGCTTAAATCTAAACAAATGACTGCCCTATTCATTAATCCCAATATCAAATTCGATCTTGTGATTACTGAAGCTGATGTTCCAGTGCTGTACGCGGTGGCAGACAAGTACAAAGTTCCACATATTGCGATTACGACAACTTCGGGGAAAATACACCAGTACGAAGCCAAAGGAAATCAGATTCACCCGATATTATATCCAGATGTTAATACCTTGAACTACGGAAATCTGAATCTATGGCAAACGTTGGTTGAAGTTAATAGGTACATACAAACTAGAAACGAATATTACAACAACTATTTGCCTCTATGCGAAATCGCCGCCAAGAGAATTCTTGGGTTGAAGAGAAATCTCATAGAAGTTGAACAAGATATTGATGTTTTGTTCATTGCTGCTAACCCATTGTTAGTTGGAAATAGACCCACTGTTCCAAGCACAGTATTCACTGATCTGCTGCAAATCGTTCCTGGATTAAGTTTACCTAAGGTATAGGTACACCTACTTAGATTTCCTAACTAATTCCTATTTATAACGGAGAATTACACTGACGTGTCAATGAGTATGATGTGTAGAAATGTGTGTAAAAGATAACATTTAGCAGTCCATAATTTTCAGAGTTTGAAAACAGCTTTAGACGCAGCAAGAAAAGGCGCCATATATTTTACTATCGGAGCTGTTCAAGAGTCAGAGGAGTTGGCTCCTCATATTTTACAGACTTTAGCAGATGCCTTTAGTCAGCTACCCTTCACTGTGTTGTGGAAGATCGAAAATGTTACCATAAACAAACCTGATAATGTTATTGCCCATCCTTGGTTTCCTCAACAGGAAGTTTTAGGTAATTGTATTTGGTAGTTACAGGGTAAATCTATCCATTTGTGTACATGAAATTGAAATATTGTGTGTTTGAATAGTACCTAATAAGTCGTTATGAAGCTGCAAGGGTTTGTATAAAAGGAATTAAATATCTTGTATGGATCACACCTGGTGAATTTATACCAAGACTTAAACAGTATGCAGTTCGGATAATTTTGTCGAGGCTGCTGTACCTAGGTGTCGAAGTATAGATGCTTATGTGAACATTTACTGCCTCAATTAATCTTGTGATGGTGACAAGATTTTGTCTGCGTTGTTTTCAGCTCATCCCAACGTAAAAGCGTTTATAACTCATGGAGGTTTACGTTCTTTGGAAGAAGCAGTGTATTACGAAGTGCCAATTATCGGCCTGCCTATTGTCAAATCAAGAAAACCATTTCTGCAACTGATCACGAGGCATGGTGCTGGTGAGATTATAGACCCTTACCATTTAGAAAAGGATTCATTGAAATCTATTATCTCTGTTGTTGCTACCAATGACAGGTAAGTGGTTTAATATCGTCGTCTTGCTTTCTCAAAGCTCTTTTCCATCTTACTCTCTCTCTTTTTTACTTTCTCTTTTCTATCTTAAAGCACAAAGTTACTAAAATGCAAAAAATGCATTGTATATTGTATATACAAATTTTGCCATCCGAATTAACAATATTGATAAGATATTTAAAATAAATAGAAAGTTTTGTCATCGCCTGAATAATCACTCTTTAATTCACTCTAAACGAGTTTGAGAAAATAAGACATCGAATCAATTGAATATTGTGCAGGTATACATATAATTTAATATTAGATAAGTCTCTTCTAATGAGAGGGTTTAGGTCATACAACATTAAGAAAATGTAGGTTAGTTTGAAATTAAAAATGCCGTAGAACCGGAGACCTTTTAATTAAGATCTCCCACTGGGGGACCATCGTTCGCGTGGTCAGATTTCTTATTTGATTGGTAGAATACTTGCCTTGGAAGGAAACTTGCTTTGCAGGAAAGTCTGATTACGGTACGGGCCTGCATGTCTTTTTAAACCATGTGCACTGTACAAATCATACAACGTCGTGAGGAAACCAACGTGGTGGAGAAGATGCCAAATTTTTTAAAGAAATATCAAGTTCCCAAATTCGCAAACTAAGCACTATATTGTTAGAGGTACGAGAGCGCAGTGAAATTTATGTGAGTTGGTATAGTAACTTCTGCCCGTAATTTCCAGGTACAAAAAGGCAATGACCACACTTAAAGCAAAGATAGTAAACAACTTAAACTCTGGGCCAGAGAACGCAGTCTGGTGGACAGAATACGTACTGCGAAATGGTGGTGCTCGTCACTTACGCGCCCCTGCGGTTGGTGTTACTACTAGAGAATACTATCTTTTGGATATTGTACTTGTTTTCTTACTAGGAGGCGTAGTGATCCTCTGGCTGGCAACTAAAATTCTTCTATCAATCGCAAGAACAGTTGGCAGGAAATTTCAAAAGAAGAACATAGATTATACCGGAAAATTCAAAGCGTTGTAGCGTGATAGATTACTTAGCTAAAATTTGTAAATTGTATTGTAACTTATTGAAATTATATTAATTGATATAATATGGAAATTGTGTTTTGTGAATATGCCTCGTTTGTTAGACATATTTTAACACGATTTTTATCGGAGTACTAAAATGTTTTTCAGGGTCATATTCCAGAACTCTACACAATGCTCAAGTTAGGATTTGAGTATGATTTAAAGCACTAGAAATCATACTTAAGTCCTTGCCATTAGGGTCGTATTTCCAGTGCTTGAAATCATACTCAAGTCCTCACTTGAGCATTGAGTAGAGTTCTGGAATACGACTCTCAGGGTCGTATTCTAGAACTCTATTCAATGCTCAAGTCAGGATTGCACTGGCAACACAAGCACTGGAAATACGACCCTAATGGCAGGGACTTGAGTATGATTTCTAGTACTTTGAATCATACTCAAGTTCTGACTTAAGCATTGAGTAGAGTTCTAGAATACGACCCTAAGGGTCGTATTCCAGAACTCTACTCAATGCTCAAGTCAGGATTGCACTGGAAACACAAGCACTGGAAATACGACTCTAATGACAGGGACTTGAGTATGATTTCGAGTGCTTTAAGCCATACTCAAATCCTGACTTGAGCATTGAGTAGTGTTCTAGAATACGACACTCAGAGCCTTACCTGATTTACTTATTTTTCTGAATCAATTAGTACACTCCGCCACATTTGCTGTTACACAAAACAGGTAATAAAAAAACAGAGCTTGTAAACTATTATTACAAACTAATATGTTATTGATTCCAACGTAATGAAATAGCGTCATTACGTTAGAATCAATAACATATATAAGTTTGTAATAATAGTTTACAAGCTTTGTTTTTTTATTATTAAAAAGAACGTTACATTTTAATGTTTTAGTTTTATCGTACACCTCGTGCGGGGTCAAGAGCACGTCAAGCTTGACACTTAAAACTTAAATCCAACTCTATGCCGCTTACAATAAGAACGGTCCAAAGTATGTATTAGATCCTTACATATGAAATTGGCGTTTTGTAAAATATGTCGTCCTTGGTTAAGAACGCCAAATTAAAATTTATAAATCCATTTAGCTGGTACATTTGAGTTTCGAAAACAGTCGTTTATTTGTATTTGTTTTTTCCTGATTAGTTTTTTCCACAAACTTACTAGGGATGCTAACGCATGTTTTTTCTTTGGCGTCGCTCATATCGCACAATGGCAAACATGAAATATCGCTATATTTACGAGTACGAGTTCTACCGTGGCACCTGTGCTGCAGAAACAGCTCGAAGGATTAACGATGTATAGGGCGCTAGTTTCGCAAAATAAAACACGGTACGCTTTTGGTTCCAACGTTTTCGTTCTGGAAATTTCGATCTTCAGAACAAGCCCCGTGGACGGCCGGATACAAAAGTGGATAATGAAGAATTAAAGGCTGTTGTGGAAGCGGAGTTATCGCAAACCACTTCAGAGTTAGCTGCAGGCTTGGGTGTGAGTGATAAAACTGTTTTAATCCACTTGAAGCAAATCGGGAAAGTAAAAAAGCTTGAAAGGTCGGTACCTCATGAATTGAATGAATTAAACCAGCAAACACGCGTCGCCTGTTGCTTTACATTGTTTAACCGACTCAATAATGAAGGGATTTTAAGTCGGATCATTACCTGTGATGAAAAGTGGATCCTGTACGATAATCGGAAGCGCTCGTCGCAATGGCTGAATCCTAGAGAACCAGCCAAATCCTGCCCCAAGCGAAAATTGACTCCGAAAAAGTTACTTGTGAGTGTTTGGTGGACTAGTGTCGGTGTCGTTCACTACAGCTTTCTAAAATCTGGCCAAACGATTACGGCAGATATCTATTGTCAGCAACTGCAAACCTCTCGATGGAAGAACTAGCTGTTATTCTTTGTATGTCAAAGTGTTAAATAAACATGATGTGCTCTTGACTGTTAATTGTCAATATATGCCTACGTCAATTTTAGGCGTTTTTTCATTTAATATTAGCGTTTTGTAATAAAATAGAGAAAAAAAATTATATATTATTTTTATTTGCATAGAATTTGCAAATTTAAACAAATGTTTGCGTTTACAGAAACAGATTTGACATTTGCCTTTTCGAATGTCACCTTGAGATTCGCTCTGGACCTTTTGGAGGGAAAAGTGTCGTTTTTATTTTGACTTTCAATTATTTTGTGAAACTAGTTTAAAGTGGAATAGGATAGTGCTATTGTGCCTTAATCGAAGATTAAAACGCGAAATTATACGAATCTCGAACTAAAATACCCGTATCGGCCCGTTTTAAGGAATGCCGAGTCAATCTAAGCACGCCGCCTCAAATTGCCTATCCTCTTTGTGGCGGCCATATTTACAGAAACATAATTAAACTTCATGTTTAGGCTGATGGCTTTGCCAAAGCCTTAATAAATTTAAAAAAAAAATGTCACCTTGACAGTGCTTTGACATTTGTTTGGTGTTTTACTATTATATGTATATTTTTGTGGACATTCATTTTGTATTGGATAGATACTAGATTTATTCTCAAAAATAATATTACATGATGTGAAAATTGCAATCGTTACTGCAACAACTATTTGTTAAAATGTCAGCTGTGAGATCGTGTCCAGGGCTTTATTGCGGGCGAACGCAACTCGAAGATGGATCGTGGAGTGACTGTGGTGCTTGCCCCCGAGGGTATAGGACAAATACCTCCAGTTACTGCGTGCCGTGTGCCGATGAGCCCACACTTTACGACTGGCAGTACCTCGGCTTCATGGTACTATTACCATTGGTACTGCATTGGTTTTTTATTGACATGGTTGCTGTAGCTAAAGGGTAGGTATATTTTGGGACTATTTTTATAATTTCTTCACTCTTTTAACTTAACATTGTCTAGAAAATAATTGATTTGAAAAAGTTGAAATAGTTGTTTCTTAACATTTTGTTATTGTGCATAGTAAGGTAAAAAATAGGGTTCGAGTTTCATTAGGAAAATAACTTTTTTTGGTACTTTATGAATACTTCTTAGCGTAGTAGGTTTTATCTAAATGTTTTCCTTTACTATCCTCTGACATGGGGGTAATTATTGAGTAGGCCATCTTGATCACAGTCTTTTGCCATGTAATTTTAGAATTCTTGTTTCATGAAAATTGTTATCTGTATTTACAAAAACAAGCTCTTAAGTGTTATCTGATTTCTCTTCGTTATGAAAGTCACATCCATTCAAAGAATTTTGTAAAGACTGAACCATTTGAAAATCTAAAGGGGCTGTGTTGGCCGAATATGGTGCATAGGATAACACATACCAACTTAACTGCAATAATTTATGATGGCTTTCTAAAGATGTGTGTGGTTTGGCATTATCGTGTTGAAATAATGACATCATTACAATTCACCAGTTCTGAGTGTTTTTGACTTATAAACTTAAAACTTTCCCTATTCTTCTGAAAATGTGCACTAAAATATTATTCTTAAAATGACTATAGATAATATAATATTTTACAAGCAAATAGTTCTTTTTTTGTTTAAAGTTAGTATAAACTTTTTGGCCACCTCGTAAATATATTTTTGAAATGATGAGCTTCTCAGATTATCTATTTCAGCAAATCTAGCATCCTCGCACAGCACATCTGTGCTTTCGCAGAAGTTCTGTTTGGAACCCTAGCGGCTCTTTTAGTACTACCTCCAAAGGGCACAATGTTTCTATACGTGTGTTCCCCTGAGGCTTTGTCCGACTGGTATACGTTGCTGCATAATCCACAACCTGATTATAAGGAGATTTTACATTGCACACAGGAAGCGGTGTATCCTTTGTAAGTATTTGTATACTAGTATTTGTATAGTATTGTTACTATAATGGTAAAATAAATAGCATTATTCTTTATGTCTTATGTATAACAAAATCTGTTTAACAATATTATTAAATGAATGTTGTAAGTTATAAATAAGATTGAAATTTTTGATATACATAATACACACACTCATGGAGTTATTAAAGTCTGGCTATTAAATCCGGTAAAATAGTTTCATTTCCTGTGTGTATCAATTGCACTAACATCTCCAAGTATAATACATAACAGTGTTTGTGTGTAACACATAACACTAAACAGTGTTTAGTATTATATTATAATAATATACACATACGTATTTGACAAGGTCGGTGGTTAAATGTTTTGTGGTATGGCACTGGATCCCGGGTTCGATTTCCGGTAGGAACAATTGCGGAAATTATTTTTTAAATTTCAGTCCTCATCTGGGTGTTCTGAGTAGTGCGCTGGAGTGAATTTTGTTGTTCTGGTACTCATAATACAGGGAATCTCTAGTTTATGACCAATTAATTGTTGTGATTATCTGGTACATTCTTATTATTTGATATTAGTATAGTATGTATTAGTTATCTCTTGTTTACAGATATACAATAGTCCTTCTAATATACGCATTTAGTCTGCTAATGACTGTCACCGTGAGACCCTGGGTGGTGACGTGGAATGCGCCCAATCCTGGAAAGAAAGCTATATATTGTGCTTTGTATTTTTACCCAATATTGGTACTGATACATACTGTGGCCGCTGGACTAATATGTGAGTATCTGTGTGTTTTTGTTACTTACTCTAAGGTTCTTGTAAGGTTTAAAGTATAATTTGCAGCAACGTGTCAATGGCGTTACTGATGCTACAGCAAAGTAATGACAGTGCGTCGTGAAATTATACCTTTCCAGAGATAAAAAAAATATTTTTTTACGGGGAGCAACCCGACCGCATCAAACCCCCGGGGTGTTCCTCCCCTCCCCTCCGCAGGTAGAGGCACGGGTACGCTATCGCTCGTCCGCGCCTCCACCAGCGGTTGGCCGCGCCCAGCGCAGCCCCTCCCCGAGAAGGGAGACACAACGGTCGCCCGACTCCAAATGTAAGGCTCGCCGAACACCAGACGAGCCTTCCATTTCGGGCCCCTCCATGCTGGGCAGCGAACTCCCCCCGAGTCCGCTACCCAGGGGCCATGAGGCCAGGACAATATCCCCTCAACTGTGAAGTTCAGAGGATGCTCCCCCAGCCCCCACGGTGGATCTGTTGGTAGGCTCCGCCGCAACACACTACGCGCGCTACGCAATCCACGTGGACTCTCCGTAGAGAGTCCTTTAAAGCGCTCACCGGGCCAATTGCCCAAATTCGGCCGCGGAGGACAGGACGAACGGCAACGATACACCAACACGTCTCTTTCTCCGCGGTCCTACCGCCCCTGCATCTGCACCCTAAGCGGTGTAGTCATGGTCGCGGAGGATAGATGAAATGAAAATCCTGGTTGTTCAAGTAGAAGCTTCGATCTGAATACACGTAGTCAGGTTTTATTTCAGTTTCTTTTCCTCGTTTCTCATTGAAATGTGTCTCTCGCTGCGCTAATCCACGGCTACGACCCTTACAGTACTGACACTGGCATGGCCTCACTATCACGCCTGACTTACATTAAAGTAAAGCTAGCTCATGTTATGTCCTGTGTTGAAGTCTATCCCTGCCAGAATTTAAATCTCGTTACCACGATACGATATTTTCTGTATCAAACACCTGCATATTACATAATATTTGTAACTCATTTCCAAAAAAATAATCCTGCCTTTTATGGAAGTCATTTTTGAGGGGATTAGTTCTCGACATTCGAAGTACACTATTTATTTACTGATAGTGTAATGACCCCGTATTAGTGTAATATATATACCTCGCACGCGCGAACGTACGTAGGGCTAAGGTACGTAGTTACGTAGGGCGCACTATAAGTTTCAGGAATGAATAAGAAAAAATACTATAAATGGTCAGAAATGAAGTTATTGTTTCTCAAAATATTCTCCGTTAGTGTTAATGCACTTTTTCATACGAATGCACCAATTTTGAAAACATTTATGCCACTCCTCCGTGACAGTCTCTGAAACATATTTTTCATACTCTTCGACAGCCTCTTCAGGTGATGAAAATCGTTGACCGCGTAACTGGTTTTTAATTTTTGGAAATAAATAAAAGTCACAAGGTGCCAGGTCGGGACTGTACGCGGGATTGCTCGTAAGGTCAACGTTGTTCATCTTCAAAAATCAATTTGTCTGTCTGGCAGTGTGTGAACTGGCATTATGATATGATATGATATGGCGTTTACGGTTATTTTTACGGAGTTTGTCAATAACTTCCGGCAAACAAATGGTCGTGTACCAATCACTATTCACGGTACAACGATTCTCCAAACAGTAGCCAAGTGTCCAGTTTTATTAAAAAAAGAAGCAATCATCCGCTTAGAGGCACTTTGCACGCGCGCCACTTTGGTTGGTTTCGGCTCATCTCGAAAGACCCATACGCTCGATTGCTGCTTTGTTTTGGAATCGTAACTATAAATCCATGTTTCGTCACCTGTTACTATGTCCCTCACGAAATTTGATGCCTCTTCGTTGACGCTATCCGTTTTTTGAGCCTCAGTAATATTGTGTGGGATCCACCGAGAGCACAGCTTTTTCACACACAAATGTTTGAGTAGTACCTAGTAGTAGTAATTATAGTATTAATTATAGTAGTATTATAGTAGTAAATGTATTTGACTCATGTCTATGCCTAAAGATGCCGCAGAATCTCATGGTATGTCACATGTATGTCTGTTTTGATCATACGGCGCACAGCATCGATGTTTTTGTTGTTCACTGCAGTGTACGGGCGACCATCACGAAATTCGTCACTGAGATTCACACGACCGAGTTTGAATTCTGCAAACCAGCTATAAATAGTCGTCTTGCATGGTGCTCCATCGCCAAAAGCAGTTTGAAGCCGAGCGAAGCTCCGCTGTTAAATTACACTTAAAGTCGTAGAAAAATCATACTACGAAAATTTTCCCGAGTTAAAACCATGGTGATGTAGACAACCAATTTCTAAAATGAAGCCACAATGTAAAAACTAGTGACAGTCAGATGAAACAAATTTTATTCTTCAGCTAAGAGTTCCATTTTCAAATGTTGTAATTACTTTTTCTATATTGTTTATGTAAGTGGCCAGAAACGGAAACTTATAGTGCGCCCTATCTCATGTATTTGTTGCGTTGCTTTTGCCCGAATATAATTGGTCAGGATTATCGTATTAGTCTTATTTACTATTTTTCATAAAGAAGGACTATTCTTCTTAACATAAATTACATTTACATAAAAATATTGTGACGCTAGTGTAAAAATGGACTACTTTAAGCTTATCTCTCGAAGACACTCTGGACCTCAGATTGTAAGTTGCCCTAACCGCACGTTTTTGCAGGCCAAAGATTCTATTAATATCGGCGGCATTACTCCAAAGCAAAATGCCGGATGTTATTAAACTGTGAAAGTAGCCGAAGAAAACCAATCTAGCGGTTTCAACGTCTGAAAGTTTCGTATTTTTTTTTAGCGTACACTGCAGATCTGAGCCGTTTTAATAACTTACTTATTTGTAGACCCCATTGCATTTACCCATTAGGCTTAACTTCAGACAGTAGGCAGGCACTTCCAATTAGGACGCTTGTGCAGAAAAAAATTGACGCAATTTTATAGGTGTTTTCAGATTTTCCCAAGAGTAAAGTAATATTAGTTTTTGAAAGAAAACTGGAGAATTTCAAAATGCTACTTCCACCGCGAGAAGCTAAAAAGTTAAAGAGGTGGGATTTATATATTGGCTTGTTGCGGGTTGCTTAATCTTCCTTTAGCCACTTACAAGTTAGTGTGATTGCACGAACGTGTTGAATATGCATATAATAGGGTTGCGTGGTCGTTATTCAGGGTATTGTTGAATATTCCGTATAAGGTGCAATGACTTTAAGTATGGCGTTTAACATTTGAAGATATACGTTTTTATAAATGTATATAGTTTATTTATACACAGCTTTCAAACGATACTCACCGTAACTTTGATGGGCAGTTATATATGTATATACACTGTTATTTTTAGCTATGATGCCGATGAATTATGGTGTACCTGAAACATGGTCCATATATGTTCCAGGTATACCATAATTCATTGGCGGAATTTTATAACCTTTGCGTGAATCATGGGTATTTACGTATTTACCCAATAATTTAATGATTCCAGTATCAAAAAATAGAACCGGTCACCTTTCCAGTCTCAAAAACTACCGACCGATATCATTAGGTACAATTATAGGTAAAATTCTTGAACGACTGATCCACCCGGAACTGAAGCGCAATATACAGCTGGATGATGCCCAATGCGGTTTTCGCCCCGGTCTCAACGGATTCGGCGATTTTCAGCCTTAAAAGTGTGATGAATCACTATGTTAGTAGGAATACATCAAATACGCGTTTCTTACTTATACGCTTTCGACCTAGTGAACCTGAGGTTACTATGGGAGAAACTCTAAGCTTCTAACGTGCCTGGGAAAGTCGTTGATCTGTTGAGATAACTTGAGCTATGACGATGATATTTTGCTCCTCAGCCCTTCGATCTGCGAATGGTCTGCGAAAGCTATTGGCACTGTGTGAGCAGTATGCTCATAATTACGGCTTAAAATATATTGTCCAGAAAACGTAACTGATGGTTTTTAAAGCCAGAAGGGGTTCGGCGAACGTTCCGTCCGTGTTTTTACATGGTGCGCAAGTGGAGAGGGTGGATGAATTCAAATACCTTGGGCACGTGCTAACGGAGAGTCTAGTTGATTATGACGACATAGAACGAGAGCGCAGGGTTCTAGCCGTTCGGTGCAACATGCTCGCGAGCAGTTCGCGAGTAGTGATGTCAGAGTGACGTTGTTTATGTTTCTATACATGTCAACTCTGGAGTAGGTTTTCGAAACGCGCGATGAGCACCATTAGAGTCCAATATAATGATGCATATCGCATTCTAATGAACCAGCCGAGGTACTGCGGCGCACCGAGTATATTCGCCGAGTCTGGAGTTCCTGATTTTTTCGCAATAATAAGGTCTCGCGTAGCCAGCTTTTGGAGCCGTCTCCGTGCGTCTGGCAACAGGATTCACCGTACTCTATGTGAGCACGTGCACAATTCCTTTTTTAAACACTTGATTTCCGTGTATCGTGATGGAAATAAGAAATGACTTATAATATGATATAATATTATGTTTATTGTATGACAATTATTTTATTGCATTTGCTTTTGTTTTTATATATAATTGTAATTTGTATTTAACATGGGTATATACCTGTCAATAAAGAATTATTATTATTATATATATTATTACTATAGAGATGCGCCGAGTACCGAATATTACTCGGTTCATCAGAACCGGAACGCGATGATCCTAAAATTCCCATTGCTCTAGAATTGTCGGTACATGTCAATGAAAATTTATTGTCGCGAGAGCAGAGTCTTTTCCAATGGTGGGCAGAGCTTAAAACAAGATATCCAAAACTGGCACAGTTAGCACGAGTGTTTTTATGTGCACCTGCAAGCACTGTGTATAGCGAGCGGTTATTTTCCGATGCGGGTAATGTGTATGAAGAAAAAGGAACAGACTATTACCTGAACGTGCAGATAGCTTTGTATTCCTACATCATAACTTGCCTTTGTTACATTTTAAATATTAATAATGTAAACTTTCTTTGTAAATTTATCAAATTGCTACAAATTGTTTCAATTGTCTAGAATTTGTTTGAATGTGTATACTCTCGAGGTGGTCCCTGATGCCAACGATGCTGTTCCCGGTTCGTTCCGGCTATCACAAATTTTAAATAGTTATTTTTGATACAAGTGCGGAAAGTGGAAATGACAAATCCGCACGTGTATCAAACGACGTTTTTTTGATACATTTGCGAAAAGACTACATTGAAAGTAAAATAAAACAGTATTTAAAAAAAGCTCATTTTACTTCTTTGATAAAAATTCAGAGTACAATGGCAACTGTTGCCAGTATTCAGCCACATTAAAATTACTATTTTAGTGGCGCGGCGCGCAGCGGTCTCGCGTATTACTCACCTCCGGTCATTGTTAATACTCATCAGCCATCTTTATGGAAAATATTTTGGTATTTTTAAATGTAATCCGTTGTTTTATAAAACACCTATGCAATTTAAACAAATAAGATGTTTGTAAGTAAATATAAGTTTTAATGACGAATGACTTACGTCATAAAGCACATAGATATTAAATAAATATACAAACTCTTTAGTTCTATGTTTAAAACTTGAAACAACAGTCAATTAAACAAAAAATGGAAAAATAAAAAGCCTAGTGCGAAAAATCCAACTTTTGGCCATCGATAATGCTTTTGGCACGATTTGTAAGTAGTACGAAAAATACCACGTTTTGAGCAACTGTATTAAAAAAAATATTTTCCGCAACTAGAAGTCGACTTTTCATTTGACACGATATATGTAATCAACAAATCACCGTCACTATAACAACGTCACTATAAGAAAATGTTTTGTACATTTACGGAGTATAAAGGTTTATCCACACATATCCGGAACGTGGACGGGCCGTGCTCTGTCAGGGGCTTAAACAAATATCGTTACGCATATTTTGTATGAACTCGTTCACACATGTCCGTGTCCGGGCCGACGCCGGGACGGGCCCGCAGTTCATACAAACTAGCACGCCCCGTCCACGTCCCGGCCACGGCACTGATGTGTGGGATAGTCCTTAATCAAGAGTCCGTAACAGTCCTATTGTCACCAAGAAGTAAGGATCTGATGAGGGGATCCTCAAAAACGATAAGCAAACTTTTGAGGTCTTTGTTGTTTAAACGCAACAATAACAACATATTTGGACAATTATTATTTTCATTACGCAATAGCTATCTTTAAGAGCAGCTTACCGACACGCAAAATTATTCAAAGCAATCAGACTTCAGTTGGCACAGTGTGCGCGCTAGCAACCGGACTTAATTAGGAAGTCTGTAGTTTGTGGGGGCTCTAGTGTTTTGATAATGACGATAATTGATTGAAATTTCTTTTCAGATTGCTCCTTCCCCTATATAATAATAATAATATCAATGATGACTTCAGCGTCACACTTCTCAATCAAGATCGATCAGTCGGCACCAGCTTTGCTTCTGTCTTCAATAACCAACACGAGGAACCTAATAATACTACTTGGACACTGGCTTATACATGCCTACGGCATAATTTCCCTCACCGGTTTCAAGGAGCTTTGGTATCTGTCTTTGGTGCCAGCGCCTGCTATGTTTTACATATTGACGGCTCAGTTCACAGATCCAATGAAGATACATAATGATTGACCGAAGCATTCACGTCGAAAGTACTTGTGTTGTTGTAACCGTGCAGCGTTTTGACGTTCTTGTGGTTAAATGATTTATGAAATAAATTTGGATGGTTTTTGATATAGAACTGTCTTAGTTTTATGGCTGCTTTCTATCGAGCTCTTGATAGTTTTTACGTACCGGTACATTAGCTAAAACACGATCCTGTAGAAATTCAGCTACGCAGTTTCTATGGAGACTGCGTTCTATGATGTGGAGCCCCGATATCTATAGATCCTGGTACGATATACGAGATTCAAATATTGATGGTTTATAGGTTGTGTGATTCTTTTACTTATAAACATTGTTACATATTTTCTTTATCTTGTACGTTTATAATTGTTGTCGTTGAATATAACATAGGATGCGGTTTTAACTATATAATAGTAATTTGCAGGTTACTATTTATGTATATAAATAGTTGTAACATTAACTTTATTAAATATCACGATGTTTTGTGGTAGCCTATGACATCCAATTATTTTTTATTAAGATCGAACAAAGCACAATTCATTTGATCCGGCTGGACTCGACCCAGCGCTTCACTATACCGTGGCTGACGCTCTTCCAACTGGGCTACCGGACGAACCAGAAGACCTTACGAATTTTTCTATGTGCTTGTTGCAAATCTTCGTATTTGTTTTTTAACGACTTTTTTGCCGTAGTGCCATCTGTGAGAAATCTATGAAAGTTTTCACTCAGCCTGACGTACCTTTAGCTACCATTAGCTAGAGATGTGTGTAGATTATAATAATGTATTTCTTTATGTTGTATCCAATATTTAAGTTGTAGTTATAATTGTAAATAAATGTAAATGCTTACCCACCATTTGTAAATAAAATTCAGTAATGCCTTGAAAACTGTTTCGTTTTAGTACCTATAGTTTTATGATTCTTTGGGATACTAAACTTGGCCTGCAACCTGTCTTTGCAACTCGTAATCCGAACGGCCTTCAAGTTAAGAACAACCGAACGGTTGAATCGATTAATTGACAAAGTTTGTTATTTTACTACAGCCACTTTATAGAATTACTCTCGCTTTGGTGTAGCTACACACTTAGATGTTGTTGTTGGATAACACGCTCGCATATAGAACGATACATTTAGACTTTTTTACGGGTTCACGTTTTAATCAGACGGTATTTTTTAGTTTAATTAAGGAACGATGCCATCGCCGTTGTAAATAAAAATACCTGTATTACATGTAATTTTTCAATTCCCTCCTATAGTTTTTTTTTGTAGGGATTAAGTATCATACAAAGACACGTATTTTTGAAAAAATTGGATTATTTAATATTACTTGAGCAACATACGTGTACGCTTGACGTAAAGCTCCCCTTAAACGATCAAATAATTTGTCAAATTTTATGTGTTTGTCAAGCTTTTTGATTGTCTGCGGTCGTGCTTGATGCGTTTGTCAAATAATGTACGAGTTTGATGGAATTCTAGATTGACGGTGTGTTTGACAAACATGTTTTAATGTATGCTTCGTATGCTTTGTATTTAATGTATGTTTGTCAAACCAAACTTTGTTGTCGTTTAGACGTTCATCTGCTAGATTCCATGTAGTCGTCTGGTTCTGAGCGCAATATTTCTTTTAACAAATTTTCATGAATATGTTTTTTCTTAATTTCTAACATTCTTTATGCCAACATATACTTCTTTTTTTTCTTAATCCATAGTGCTAGAGTTAATGTCAGAAACGCTTTATCTATTATTCTTACTCATTGCACAAATTACAAAGAGACATGACTCATTGTATTAATAATAACTAGTTCCTATAAGGGGCAGAAAAAACGCGCCATAGCGGAAAGAGTGAAAGAACATGTCGTGGCTTAGAGGATGGAAAAATGTCGTGGCTGTTAGGGACCGTCAGCTCAATAACTCTGCAATAGCCCTTAATTTGCTGGAATCAGGACCAAACCACTGGATTGAGCTTCATGATCCTTTCTACAGAACGTCATCAATATAAGTAGAATCATACGTGGAACTATTGAAATTAAAAAACATCGTAATTTCAACCGACAAGACTGTTTTAAGTTTTCATCGTCGTGGAATCCAATTATCAGCAAATATAAACGACATAAAGTATCGCCCGACAACTCACCGGATGTCGTGAGTGTTGTGTGTCGGTCTAGTGACAACCCTAGTGCACAAATAAATAATGAAGAGCAAGCTACCCCAGTTAGAAAAACTCGCATGGCCGATGGATCCAACCTCTTCAGTCCCTGTCCCTTCGAGACCATGGATGTTGCCATACGTCCGAAACATCGAGATAATTAAAACATGTTTTATACATGATGAATTCCCGAACTAAAAATCAAATAATCATTGTATTAACTATAGTAGTACGAATGTAGGAAGTTTAGAGGATGGAAGTAGGAAGATGTGATCGAGTGTGAACTACAGGCAAGTTCGTCAAACTTGTTTGATGATTTATTTGATCGTTTGCGACATATTGTTTGTAGAAAACGTGAAGTTTGAAGGATAAATTTGACAAATAATTTGATCGTTTAAGGGACTCTTAAGACGAGGCAACAAAGACGCGAGGCCAGGAATATTTCGAGCCGGTGTTGTAATCGTTCCCTCTCAGTCGCTTGCGCAGAGTCCATGCGATAAGCACGTTTTCCTATGAAACCTATTTCCTATTGTAGGGTTATGGCAGAATTATCAATCGACATTATGAGCAAATGTAATGAACCGATGACCATTTTAATTAATAAAGTATTAGACAACAACATCACATACGTTGCTGTTATACCAAAGTAAGTAGCTAAAGCACTTGTGTTATGGAAATTGGAAACATCTATGGTACCACAAACACTCGGACCCGAGACAATATAGAAAAGTTAGTTTCTACACTGACCCGGCCGGGGATCGAACCCGGGACCTCTGAAATGGCGACACCACGAAAACCGGTGTGCAAGCCACTCGACCACGGAGGCCGTCAAAGTGTTGCTGCTTTTACGAACGTCATGTCGTGGAAATTTTATTTAAATCCTGCCTTCCCAATCAAAGCGACCTCATTTTGACTGAATGGTTCAACACGAACGGACACAAAGAGCTAAGGAACAAAATAAAAACAAACTGCCGCGTTTATAGTCCGTCTATTATTAAACGCTCACTCCACCTCGACCCTCCTCGCCGCATTATTCCTTATTTGTTGCGTTTATCTTTTAAACATGTTTTTTCGACAAATATTCGCGCTTGAATCACCCTCTGTTTTACATTTCAAAGAGTATTTTTCTGAGGAATAAAACGATTGCGTAAATATGATTCTGTGCAGTTGGTAAAAGGAGTCATTGCTTTAGGCATTGACTTACAATTATAGCTTTAGGCGTAATAATCGAGCTATGTGCTAAATGATTGTGCCCGAAACGTCGTAAGGCTTAATAACTCGTAGGACTAAAATTCTCAGAGGCGGCTCCGCGTTATTTGATTGGAAATTAAATTGCACCCATTCGTAAATATTTATCCGTATAAATCCTTGTGATGAATGCTTCGTAGCGCCCTCACGCAAACAAACGTTTCACAAACATTTTTGGGAATGTCAACGGAATGAGTTCCGTTTGTGCCGGAATGAGGCGCAGACAATAACTACTAGCCGGCCTTTGTGCCGTTATTAAAACTTCTTTCAGCTGTGAGTACCGTCGTGGTGTACTCGAACCTTGTAGTATTTATGTACATACTATTCGTATCTGCGTTTTGTATACATGGACTGTCCAAACATATTTTTATTTCGTATTTGTCATCATTTGCTCTACCGTATAAAACCAAAGCACTGTAATATAAGAAAAGCATTTGCAACTGCAAAAAGGATTTTTCGGTGTTTTGTATTTGATCGAGGTCAATAACATTATATAATCATGATACATAATATAATCTACATTTTTTATGACACCAAGAGACGAAACGAACAAGTCATGGGTCTGGTGGTAAGCGACACGTCTGTCCATAATAGTTACAGTGCCACTCATTGCTTTAAATCGCAAAGATCTGAAGGGCATTGCCACTGCGCTAGTCAATCTGAGACAAGTTGACAAGTCAGACATAAATCTGTCTGTAACTTCACCAGTACCCTTACCTTTTAAAACCAGAATGCAGTAATGCTCACATTACTGCTTGGGTAATGTGACAGTACTTCTCTGGATGAACTCTTTCACAAGGAGCTCTATTGCTACTACATTGTAATTAGATATTAAAGAATTATATTTCTTCCTTTAATTATATTTCATTACAATTTCACTTTTCAAAATAAGTGATTTCTAATGAAATACGAATAAATTTCTTCTCCTTATAAACAGCGGAAAGATTTTTGTTGTAATGAAGTTACAAAACACTGCACGGGGGCCTTGCGGTGTTCCAGGTTTCACAGGACAGTGCTACGTAAGTGTAATAAACACAGGGAAACAAGTTGATAATTTGCGTTAATGCAGGTGAGTGTACATAGGGAAGGTCGGGTAGAAAGGTTATGGAGGGCAAAAAGGGTATTTCAATATACTTTGTATTAAAGCAAAACTCTCTATGTCCACTGCTGGACATAGACCTTTCCCAATGCTCGCCATTTCGCCCGGTCCTCAGCTCGTTGCATCCATCTGCTGCCAGCGCCCTTCGCAAATAGTCATTCCATCTGGCCCTAGGGCGTTCTACACTACGCTTGCCGAGCCGTGGTCTCCACTCAAGAACTCGCTTCCCCATCGGTTATCGGTTCTTCGACAGATATGACCAGCCCACTGCCACTTCAACTTGCTTATTCTACCAACTATGTCGACAATCTTAGTTCTCTGTCGAATAACCTCGTTCCTTACTTTGTCCTTCAGAGTAACTCCGAGTATAGCTCGTTCCATAGCTCGCGTATGAGCGACTTCAACTGGTGAACTAACCGTATCGTGAGTGTCCCGTGTCGGCTCCGTATGCCATAACAGGTAGAACGCACTGATTGAAAACCTTTGTTTTCAAGCTTTACGGTATGGGTGACGAGAAGACTTAATGTAGACTACCAAACGTTGCCCAGCCAAGCTGACTTTTTGGTATGCATATTCTGTACTAAATAAAGTAGACATTTCTTCTACCAAAAGACACGCTGCCGTCGCATTATGTCGTCGGTAATTTGCGAGCACTACAAAGTGTTACTTAGCTTTTTAACATTAAGGTATATTTGTTTGGAAGGCAGACAGCGGCTGAGTGACGTTTGGCTGCGTACCGTGATTTTTGGTGGTCTTACTGCTGTAAGACTCTGCTGAGTACCCAGACCAGAATCAATTTAGAAAAGTTCATTTTCCGAATTAGTCCTAACGGGAATCGAACCCGAGACCAAGAGTCACGGAATTCACCGGGGCACTATCCAAAACACCCAGACCAAAACCATTTACAAAGTTCGTGTAAATTCTGTTTTTATTTAGATATTTACTATTGATTTTTAAACTGATTTTTTTTAGATTCTTAAAAATTTCTCAAACACCTCGAAAAACTGTAGAAATGATGTACGAGAATACTCAAAACTTGAGAACTAAAATATGTCATGAAATTAAATATTCTAATTAGGATGTAATTCATATTATGTTGTACCCTTTTTACCCTCCTTGAGTACCCGTATTACCGACCCCCTACGGGCAAAACGTTTTTTTTGCAATTTATTTTATAAAGTGATGCTGCTCAGAAATGTTCATTAATTTTGTTTATTATATTAACCAAAGAGCTTGTTTTTTTTTCATTTACGTGGATATTAACTGATTATTACCTACCCTTAACGGGCCCGTCTTCTCCGACCTTCCCAAAAGTATCACAATTACCACAACAATTAGAATTAACAGAACTAAAATTCGTTTTGGTAAAAACTTAGGAATAAGTTTCATAAATAACAACGGTAATATTTAAAGATCCAAAGAGAACCCGAGTGGAGATTAACGCTTTGCGGATGAAAGGGGATTGTGGCTATGAAATGTCTAAGTAAATTCCATTTGTGCATTTGCTATTATATTTTATTAGTCATTCAACGGAAGTATCATAACAGGACGAGATGTTAAACGTAAATCTTAGCGAAAACGGAAGCGGATGCGGAAGCGGAAGTGTAAATACTATAAGATCTCTACGAAATAGTTCCAAATAGAGCTTGTTTTTAATTTCATACTTGCACTTAACACGACTCAATAATCCGTGCTACGTTGTAAAATTCCGAATAAAGTTCTAAAAACGAAAACAGGCGAAACAGTGAAAAAGCGTGCGGAACTTTCGTAGTTGCGGAAGCAGAAGCAAAGGTCTGTTACATCACTACATTGTATTATGGAAATATGCGTAACAAATCGTAGTAGATCTCTAACATTGCCAGTGTAGCGTTTTCCAAGCCTCATATCATAGCCGTACAGGTTTTAGTAGATATTCGATAAAAATTGCTTCGCAACAGTTGGATGGTTGCAGCGAGCGCTAGGAACGTTGCATAAAACGAGCCGATGCGCTGCATTGCAAGCAGAATCGTGGAGTGGAAATTTGTGAACATTCTGGCATAGTAATGCAGGGAAGCAAGTGGGGCGTAGTTGTCGGTGAGGCATGAACTACTCGCTCCTGCTATATTGCTAGTAACGTAATGCCTAGAGAGTTTATAGGACCGTTCGTTTTTGTGGCCCACCAAAGTATAAAAACTGTAGCTACGGCGTACAGAAACGACATAATGGCTAGATTTATAGAAAAATATGTGTACTTTACGATGGTATGGTATGTGTACTTTGTTGTGGATACCTACTGGAAATTATGGAATAAAAAAATGTATTTTCCGTTTTGTTTATTGTTAATCACACGGAGAACGATTTTGGTGTTATTCCTATGATAACTGACTGCGCAGGGATCGCGCGATGTGATGATATTTATTTTAACAAAAAGTCTGACAATAATCTAATTAGGGTTTTCACACAATAAAAATATGTTTAATATAAAATCTTTATTGCCTTGTTACATGTTAACCCCGTAGAGTTTTAATATCTTTATTACATGAATTAAAAAAGTAGTTTTTAACAGAATAGTTTAAAATTAATGTGGTTCTTGTACGCAAACATCCATTAACCGAGTCAGATTATAGACCATGATCTTTGATGTTACATTCGTTATTCTGGCTTGTTAGTATATACATATAGTATTCATTTCTTTTGTTAATTGCACCATAACATGTACATACATAGCTTCAGATTTTATATTAAGCATACATAGAAAACATGCAGGGCACAGCAACAGGAGCAACATGAAGCAAATCAACGTTATAGAAATGTATCGTCTAAATATTAGTAGCTTTTATTCGTAAGTGTGTTTTTAATGTTATTGACATTGACTTACAATTATATGGACGTCGGGTCCGCGCTAAAAAGTGTCCGCACTTGTAAGGCGCTAAAATCGTATAGAGAGCGCGACACTCTGCTTTAGTCTTCATTTGTTCTACGGACAGCGCGATACTGCGATGACATAACAATTTAAATTTCGAATAGGTTGACTTGGGACATTTTTTTCGTGGTTTTTGTATTAGACCCGTCGTCCATTTATTTGTAAGTCAATGGTTATTGATGAGTTTATTTGATTTATTTTCTTGTAATATATGCTCGGGCAGTTTGTTGTATATAGTTTTACGGCTCGATTTATGCAACTTTAATTTTGATGCCGGTACTACGAGATTATTTTTGGATCTTATTCGATGGCGTAGGCGCATCTCTCAATATAGTGCAAAGTTGTAGGTGCTTTTTTTAATTTGCTAGTTTACCATGAAGTGAAGGTGGAAGGAGTTAGTGGTCACACTGCGCCATGGTGACATAAGGTAGAAATAATTAAGTCGTTGGTTGGTAAGTAGATGACTTTGGTCGTATTTTGGTTGAAAAAACTTATCTGTACTTATTATCTTATTTATGTTGATTTGCAGTGTATCATCATTACTTTTCTTGCATTAAGACGTGACTGAATGTCGGAAGAGGGTCTGACACGTCCGGTGGCTGCTACACAAGTTTCCAAAATATAAATAGATGTTAGGGTTATAATTGTAAGAAGATTTTTTCAAAAATTTGAAAAATTATTACAGATTGAAAGGCAAGCTTTCAACGGCCGGCGGAATGTTGACGCATGAAGACTTATTTTCATAAATAGCGCCTAAATTTTATAAGGAGCAGTTATTGTAATGGTTGATTTTGCTATGCTTCAATTTGAGGGTTTTTCTGTAAATATACTGAGCACCGATTTTTACTATCTCCTGTGTCAAGCCCCGTATAGTGGCGAACTAGGGGATGAACCCCGGTTTGCGCACTTTCCGGTAACCGATTGTAATAAAACTTGGCAAATAAATGTAATTCCACGAATTTTTGAGATCGGTTTTTTAGTATTCTGTACTGAGATTATGTTTGATAAAGAGATAATTTCTGCCCTACTTGACATAAGTAATGCATTTGCAATTTGGTAATTTTCGAGATATTGGCACCTGAAGTTTTTTTCTTTGAAAAATGTCTTAACAATAGAACTGAAACCAAATGAAATACAAAAAAAACCGCTTATAGGGGGTTGTAGATGTTGTTTCGCTTATTCTAAATATATTAATAACTTAATTTCGCTAAAAAAGTCAATTACTTTAGTTATGATAAGGGCGGCAGATTTACAGTTGCACTTCTTACCTCGTAATATGACATGCACAATATGAATTTATCTGACAACGTGCAATAGATGTCTAACCGAACGATAAACATATTGCAAAGGACAGCATTCGACCCGAACGTTATGTATCAGAAGTAAAATGTTTTTGTCCTGATTTATTTCCGTTATTAACATAAATTCTAGACTGTCATGTCCATTGATTTGGCTACGTTCCATATGTTATTCCTTTATGTTTTCTCTCATAAAACTTTGTCGGGAAAAACCATGAGCGTTTGGAATAACAATAACATAAAAACAAACACTTTCAATTCGCAGAACAAATAAAAGACTTGTCAGTAAACAATGAAAACTTTACCTCGGCGATTTGGAGAACAATTTTCTGAAAAAAAGAACAATAAGTACGTAAGGAATTGGGAGGTTTGCAGAGAGCAACGACCTTGGATTAATTACAAAGCAGGTTCGGGAATTTATTCAATGGGCTAACTTTGTCGATTGAACTTAATTTATTTTTTATTTATCTAGGTTACCTATCTACTGATACATTTCAGTTTCAGTACTTTTCTGAACTACGTAAAGTTAATATTTCTTTCATGAAACCAAATACTGTCGTAAGTCAAAATTGCAGCAACTGCATGCAGCAAAGTGAGTCCAGCAGTGGACCTACTATTTGATGATGAAATACCTTATAATGAAACAAACAAATAAACACGTACACATAGTTCTTCTGTTACATTTCCTCGTACAGTCATTCCGCCATCTTTTCGAAAAAAAAGCTGTACAAGTATCTTAAGTTCGTAATATTGTCCACACAAAATAGGACTGAATTCAGAACTATCTAGCTGTAGCAGACGTAATTTCTTTTTAAACTTTCTTTCGCAGCATCAACGACCTCTACCTCCGAACATCAGCGGCCAAAAGAGCGAAGAAAAAGTTTTCGTGTGACTTTCGAAGTCTGAAAGGAAACGACAAGTTGGAGACCGTGATACGAACGATAAATCTTTAAGGCGAAGTATTTCAACACGAGCGTAGATTAAGAACAGGCGGAGAAAATTGACACAGATCTGACGTCGACAAGCGCTCGATGGCGACTGACGGAGCAGCGGGTGGCGCGGCGTGTCGTTTTCAAAGTAGCAGTAGAGCGTCTTGTGAAAGAGTTCGTCTAGGGTAGTACTGCCACCTTATCTATTTCTGTCGCTAAGCAGTCACGTCAGTATCACCGTGTTCCGGTTTTAAAGAGTAAGGGTAAGGGCTTTTGAAATTACTGGCACATGGAACTTGTCAACTTAAGTCTCAAGGTGACGGGCGCAGTGGTAGTGACCCTCAGATCTTTGCAATTATGGACAGGCGTATAGCTTACCATCAGGCGCACGACTTTTTCGTTCCGTTATTTGACGTTATAAAAAAAAAATACCGCTGGGCAGTTTGCAAATTTTGGGGTGAATGTGAATTTAATAACTAATAGGGCTTTAGTTGAAAACCAAAATTTAGCAGGTTCTCTGTAGTACTTATATATCCATAGGAAAGTTATGTACAAACTTTGTTCTTAAATAACTCGTTTCAGACTTTAATTTTGATGATCGGATAAAGTACATCCTATTGTGTAACACAGCGCAGATTACTTAATACTTATTACCACATTGTTTAGACATCCTTAGGTGTGTCGGTGTATCGTGTATTTTTTGGAAGACTTATTTAATAGTAAATATTAGTAAATACCTAAATCATTTCATCCAGCAAAACACTTTATCCCGTTTCTCCTCCGGTGACTTGCCTTAACATTTCGTAGTTTTTTCTAAAGGAATGTTTTATGCGATTGCCTGCATACAATTTGAATGTATGCAAGTAGGGTTGGTTCTTTACTATTCTTATTTCAAACGATGGTCCGTCGAATATAAAAAAACCTTTTTTTAACGCACCTTAGACGTTTTGATTTGAAGTTTGAAGCATAGATGAAGCTAGCTTCATCTACTCTACTTATTAACCGACTCAAAAAAAAGAGGAGGTTCTCAATTCGACTGTATATTTTTTTTGTATGTATGTTACGCGATTAGTCCGGTATTTGCGAACCGATTTTCATGATTCTTTTTCTGTTGGAAAGAGGGTACCTCCATAGTAGTCCCATTTAATTTTGAAGAAAATCATCCACCTCTAAGGGTTGCTGTTCACGCATGAAGGTTCATTTTTATAAATAGCGCCTAAAGTTCATTATAAGCAGCAAGTATTTTAATGGTTGATTTTGCTATTCTCCAATTCAAGGCGTTTTCCTCTCTCAATATACTTTGAGTAGTGAGCACCTATTTTTATTATCTCCTGTATCAAGTCCCGTATAGTGGCGAACTACGGGATGAATCCGGGTTTGCGTACTTTCCGATAACCCATTTCCTAAGAATAATTGGTAATTATATGTAATTCCACGTACTTTTGAGGTCGATGTTTTTAGTACTTTGTACTGATTGATTTGAAATCATCTCAGTTGTGTGTCGATAAAGTGGATGGATTTTGTACGTTTAGTATTGTGCTCAAAGTTAATAGTAGTGGCATGGCAGTGGCTAGACATAGAGCTATTATTCAACTGCCATTGTATTTTTTTGGTATTCTACTCTTCAATGGCGAGTCGATTAATATTATATATATTTAATTTTAAGAATTTGGTCACACATATTAATTTCCATGATAGTTGTCACTGAGTGATGAATAGAGTGTCAGTGCCATGCCACTATTGAGACTCAACTGCCATTGAAATAGATATTAGTAGAATAGCAAATATTATTATAATTGCAATATAATCTTAGTGGAGTCTTAATGGAATGTTGATGATGACGATGTGATTTCAAGAAAGTTAGCAGACTGGTGGCCCTGCACCCCGATTTAGAACTCTTCGATATTTTAACCGACTCGTTCGATTGAATAGCGTTCTCGAATCGAATGGCGCTTTCCGAGCTATTCAGAACATTCCGAGTTGATCGTTGACGTAATCGTAGATAATCGTCAAAATCTGATTTTTGTGGTATCTTACTATAAAAAATAAAACCACAAATAATTTAAATATACACCTATAGTGTTCTGTGCCTAAATACACAAGCAAATACAGAGAACTATTTGATGTACTTGTCTTGGTTTCGAATGGCTTACAAGGCACTTAAATGTTAATTGCTGACTTCTGACAGTACAGTTTATACCTAAATAATACAAAAGTTCTTGATTTAAAATAATTATCTGAGGAATGAAATAATAATAATAATAATCATCATCAATTCATTCATTCGTCCCAAAGCTGGGCACAGATCTCCTCTTTAGAGTGTTAGGCCACAGTCCGCCACAGTTGGCGACTTCTTTGTACTTTTTTTGTAAGACCAAGTAAAGCTCACATTGCTGCTTGGCGGCAGAAATAGGTAAGGTGGCAGTACTTCCCTGGACGAACTCTACACAAGGAGCTCTACTGCTACTACTATTCTACACGTATTTCGAGGGTTATGACCTTCTTCGACGTACAGGTTTTATCACGTTTTTTTCCTTTACCGAAAAGCTCATGGTAAATGAAATTAAATTTCGCATACGAATTTCGTATAATAATTGGAATTTAAAAAGTGGAACAAAAAGTTAATAATTTCAATTGGTGAGTGGGATTTGCGTAGTGTGCAAGGATCGTAAACGAAATATGTTTCTGTGAATTTCGACGGATGTTTGTTAATATTTCACCTTGAATAAGGTAAATAGAGAGTAAGTAACATTATACGCCACGCAAATAAATAGAGATATGAACACTTCTGAGGTAAGATATAATATATGTTCATATGTTGTGTTCTTCTATTTTCGCCTCAGGGCGCGTTCCCATAATGTCGTAAGGTTTTATTTATTGTAGGACGACTGTCGCGTTTAGCCTGTTCGCATATCACGACTATCTGTTGTGACTGTGTTCCACGACACACGCACGTTTATTTTATCGGTCGACGACTGTCGTATCTAGCTGTTCCCCCTAGATCGTGACGACAATTTATCGGTTCACGACTGCCACCTTGTCGTTTGCACGACAGAATCGTTTAAAGCTACGATTATCTGTCGTCACATGTTTATCGTGACATTTTATTTATCGTCTGACGTCTGTCGTTCTAGCTATTCCCATTAGTTATCACGACAGTCTGTCGTCGTAACGTCAACAAAGTCGTGAACGATAGTTTATCGTGTTTTATTATATGTGAAAACCTTCAGTTAACAACAACAAGCCACGACACTTTAAACTGCACGACTATGTGTCGTCACGACATAATGGAAACTATAGATGCATGTTCAACCACATAAAGCTTGACATTTGAGATTTAATAATATTATATATTAATAATAACGCATACAGTCAACATAGGCCCGGACACACACATAGACAACCACACATTACATGGGTGTAACCCAAACTCACGAGAGAAATAAATGTAAGCTATACAAATATTTCTCCCGGCCCGGGAATCGAACCTGAGACCTCTGCGTGGCAGTCCGGCATGGTAGCCGTTCGGCTACGGAGGCAGTATTTAAAAAAATGTTATTTTTAAACTCTTTGTCGCTTGAGATACGAACAGCACTCCAAAGTGTTAATTTGATGTTGACTATACAATATATTTCAATTCTTGCAAAGAATAACGTTGTAGATGTTATCTGGTTTGTATATGGACATTTATTTAGAGAAAATTGAAAACTTTTATAGCAACAGTATTGTAAAAGAGTTCGTACTGCCACAATACCTATTTCTAATGCTAAGCAGTAATTTGTCATAACAGCGTTCCAGTTCGCATATTGGTGAAACTACAGGCACATGGGATTTGTCTACTTTAAATCTTAGGGTGCGTTCCCATGGCCCGTGATGTCAAACGTGTCGATTTGTATGGGCGAGCACGCGAAACGGACGATACCGGGCGACCTCGGGCCGAACGCGCGTATTCGAGTATGTATCTCGCGTCGCGCGTTTGAAGTTCGACCGCACAGGCCGCCACTGGCGAGCCCGGGCGCGCATGGGAAACCGCCTATAAGGTATCCGCCTATAAGGAGCCCGGCGCAGTGGCTATGCTCAAATATTCCCGATTTAAATTTCTGACTGGTATAGTAACTGATATGGGTAGATGTGTCAGTGTCACTGACTATCAGGCGCACGACTTGTTCGTCCCGTCACTTGATATCATAAAAAATCTAGTTTCATGCAATTTAAATACACTTGGAATATTCGCCAAAGCAATGAAAATAAATGAATACGATACGTAATAAAACTCGTTAATGTGAAAGTCCCAGTCGAATTGTGTAACAATGCACTCTAAACTTGTGAACTCAATGTTTCAGGATCAGCGCCGGCGCTAACCCATGCGTCGCACTATGGGAAATAGTAGAACAACGGCGTAGCAAAAATGGTTTTGACCAATGTCTTAATTCAAATACACATTTAATTTTATTTGATAGTTTAGATGTCATACTTTATTATACTGAAGGTTTTTTATGTTAGATAAGTAGGTACGTTGATTTAATAAAAATACCTCCAAAATGTCCTTTCCCATACTCATACTATGTCGTATAATTTTGGAACTTTCAACGTCGTATTTCGTATTGATTTTGTTAGATACGCTATATGTTATTATATATTTCTATAAAGCACATCTTACGTGAATGTCAAAAATAGTTGATATTTTTCAAATTTGTTGTTGTTTGTTGTAATGTAATGAAAATAAATCATAATTAAAAAAGGAAACATTAACCTATCTTTATCAAATTCATCAAAGGTTTTGACTGTTAGCGAAGCTTGCCGAAGCTTCGAATTTTGTATTATTTCATAGCGTAGGTATTCATTACCAAAATTTTATAAAAATCAGCTGCGGTTTTTTGCGGTTTCTAAAGATATGAAAGAAATTGTAACAAATGTCCTACCGCCGAAAAATACCCTTATCAATGCAACGCGATAAGATAATATAGATGCGGTTGCATTTATCATATTTATGAATATTATTCACACGACACCATTACTATATAATGCTCTGACACATTAATTTCATAAATTTATTAAAACAATCAGTCGTTTGTTACTGAATATACCTTTCCAACTCCTTTGAAAATGAGTACTGTCAAATGTTTGAGAACTAATACTTTTCTACATTGAAGGTGGAAGAAATGTATCGGCTCTAGAAATATTTTTACGAGATTGTTATGAACTTTCGGAGGACAATTTACGTTTGATAATTAGTTATTAAAAAAAAATGCTAACACAGTTTAACAGTCGATGGAGCCAAGCAGCATGAAAGAAAGAAGCCTTTTTGAGGATTAACAGTGATTGGTTGGATCAAGAGTTTTGTGTTACTTTGTCAACGACAATCGATTCCATTCCATCTACTTCAACTGGAAAACGAGGAAGACCATGTATGTCTTATGAAAATTCTTCAGAATCTAGTAAGAAGCGCAAAAATACTACACTACTTAATGAATATGGATTTGAACACGTCTATGGTGCATATATTCAAAGGCTGCGATCAAAGGGAGAAAGTAATGAAGCAAAAATCTTGGAGGCATTGAGGTCTGTAGATGCAGAGAAAAAAAATTCAGTGCTGAAATTGATGGACGACTCTAATACCATCCAAATGCTGAGTGATCAAGAAGCATTAAGTGTATTTATTGAATTGGATCTGACCAGGGAATATTGTGGATGAACGGAATTGTTTCTTACTACCACCTTGTTACAAAGTACAAAAAAGTAAACAGAACTGTTACCCACCTGCATCAGCTATTGAAATTACAAACACATGTGCAAAAATGTTATCCCTACAGGATTTATTAGATCACACAACGACGAGGATATTGATGATAGATTCCGTGTACAAAAACGATTTGGAACAGTGGGTTTTATACAGTAAATGGGGATGTGATGGCTCGTCTGGTCCAAGTAAGTATAAACAAAGACATCCAGAGGAGTCTGAACTTGTGTCAGACCAAGACTAATCGGCAAAGTATTAACCGAACATGTAATATTTGTGGTGCTACTCCACGTCTAATGAATAATTTACAAAATGTAACTGCTATATTATCGACACTGCACGCCTGGACTCGCTGTATGGAGATGATTTTGCATATTTCTTACAACCTTTCGTTTCAAAAATGGTCAGCTACGAGCGACGAAAATAAACAAATGAAACAAGAGAAGAAAACTGTGGTACAAAGACGCTTTCGAGAAGAGCTTGGATTAATAATTGATAAACCACGGCAAGGAGGTGGCAATACCAATGACGGTAGGTCTCGCAATGAGAAGGTTTTTTTATAATGTAGCCTGCTCAGCTGAAATAACAGGAGTCGATGAAATTTTGATAAAGCGACTCTATGTAATCTTTCAAGCTTTATCGTCTGGCATAATGGTAGATTCCCAAAAATTTGGACAATATGCTTTGGAAACTGTAAGAATATACGTCAGTAAATATGATTGGTATTATATGCCATCTTCGGTACACAAAATATTAATTCACAGAGAAGGTATAATTAATCATTTTGCAGTGTTACCTATCGGACAAGTTTCCGGAGACGCTCAAGAATCTCGTAATAAAGACTACAAAAAA
This sequence comes from Hyposmocoma kahamanoa, assembly GCF_003589595.1. Classification (NCBI taxonomy): domain Eukaryota; kingdom Metazoa; phylum Arthropoda; class Insecta; order Lepidoptera; family Cosmopterigidae; genus Hyposmocoma; species Hyposmocoma kahamanoa. Next base: position 1,737,106 of record NW_020653719.1, on the reverse strand, counting down.
TTTAGATTACACCACGCAAGAAAGTGCTCTAGATCTGCAACAAATAAAGATGTATTTCACACGTTACTTTGTACTTCTGATATATTTATAATCAGTAACCGAAAACCTTAGGTTAAAAATCGACAGGAACGTGACGAGGAGAAGCTACGTTTATTGAAAGTGGACTAACTCATCATTGATTCTGAAAAAGATATTATATTACAGTAATAATAGGCCGTGATAGAAGAGAGAGGCCAGAGTCTAAAACAGATATCCGAAATAATAACAAACATGCTTTCACGTTTATTCTTGTCTCGTATTTTTATTTTTTATTTTATACAATTTTAAGTAAAAAGTATAATTACATTTAATGTATTTTAAGAATAAAGAATTACCGTAACATAGCATTTCCAATAAAAAAAATAATATTGGGTAGTATTTACAAGAGAGAGAGTTATGATTTTGCACATTTTATTGTCTCTCAATTACGGGTAGTTAAAAAAAATGTATATGCGTTTAAAAGCGTCGTAATTCCCACTATGTATAATAAAAAATTGAAAGGTGTATCTCAAAAAACAAAAAAGTTACAGATTTTTGATCCGTAACTGACCTAAATTTCCCATAGTGCGTCGGTCCGGTTGCAAAATACCCTGGCATCCTCTAGTAGGCAAGAGCCAAAATGGATTCTTACGGTTATGTTTTCCCCAGTCATCGGAAATTCGGGTGCAAATGGTGCAATTATAAATGATGTCGGGAAGCTATCGCCCGTTTACTTCGCTTGCCCCGTGAGCGACGCGACACAGGCTTTTTGGAAGCGTCGTAGTGGGCTCTCAGCGCCCATGTGCGCCATACACCATGCATAACGTGACCATACGTTCCGCTTGGAGTGGGACAGTCCCACTTTTAGGCTTCGTGTCCCGCTGTCCTCAAAGTACTTAAAAGTGTCTCAATTTCACAAAACAGAACAAGTAACAATAAGTTTAAAAAAATAGCGCGATAGCGAAAAATATATAAAGGCAGCCAACCAGACATTGAGCACCAGACTACACAAGATTAGTTATTTTTTTAAATTTTTGATTAATTTTTTTCATTCATTTTTATTATTTTGTCATTAAACATTTCGTAACTATCTTAAATATGTCTTTAATTTTTAAACCAATAATAAATTTACAGGCGTCTCTGAGGGAAACAAATAATGGTGACGTTAACCATGCACCTATATACAGCCGGCACTGCTTAGCGTGACGGATGCAATAGCAGTGCATTACATTCCGATTAAGTACCATCGGGTGTACAGGTTCATCCCGTCACTTGATATCATTAAAAAAAATAATGAAACAATACAATTTATCAACCAAATTGGGGTTATATAATTCAATTCACTGCAATGTAAGTCCATATTGGATTTAAACTGCTTATCCATTTTCTTTAAGCTATTAATTTCAAAGAGTGACTGACTGCTATGGGCGATAGGTAGATGTAAATTTGGAACACATTTATTACCTAAGTACTGTATAAAATCCATTGCGTTTTATATTGGTTAAAACTGATTCTGTTGGGTGGAGACTGATCTATCTGCTACATTTTACAGAGTAGGTAGTACAATTATTTGGATGTAGAGTTATTAAGGGGAGGCAGGCTTCCCCCTGCGTAGCCAGGTTACCGCGATACAAAAACGCCCCGCGGCGTCACTTGATAACCGATCATATTTTACAGCGTAACCCAATCGAGTAGATAATTTCGGTACTTTCATTACGTGTCCATAAAAGTTAGTAGTAATACCTATATCGGTATTTGATTCAAACACAAAGTTACGTATTCATTCCACGGTAACGGTATGGAATGGACAAACAATTTGAAGACAGAATTTTACATTAAAGGCGATTAGTTACATGAAGTCGCTTTTGTTTAATTAAATATTATTAAGGTTGTATGTCATATATTAGATAGTATTTACTGGAATCTGTAAATATCGTAAAAGCGCTGAAGGCAAATTTTGCGGTTGCTAACACCCGTACATCAGTGACCACTGATTAGTGGTCGATTTCAGTAAGGCCGCAGATTTGCCGGCAAAAATATTGAATATTCGCTGCCAATACAGTGGACAAGTGGGTGGGGTGTCTGCCTCCCAGCCACCCTCGGCCGGTCCATTAAACCCCCGGGCGCGTTTATTCGCTGGAATAGTGTGCAATAAAACGCGAGCGCCGACCGGCCGCTGCCCGCAGCAAAAAATACAACCCTAAAAATTATTCTTTTGAACTGGACTACTATACGGAGATAAATCTACATATACAACTATGGGCGAAATAGGCAAAGCTTTCATGTTTGCAGCTATTGGATTAAGCGCACAGAGCACACAAAGACGGGAAATGCGACTGGGCCAGCTTATCGTTGAATTTTGTAAAAAGTTTCTCGTAATTTTATGAAAGGTTGAACATCTTCTGCATAATTGGACTAGTTGTTTCCAAGGGTGCACGCTGTGAAAAAACCTTTGAAAAGAGATTTTTTCGTGAAATATTACGTGCAGTTGTTAATAGGTACATAAATTGCATGAAAACGTGAAACTGTGTGAAACGTGACTTCAAAAAAGGAGGAGGTTCTCAATTCGACTGTATGTTCTTTTTTTTTCTTTTTTTGTATGTATGTTACGCGATAACTCCGGTATTTGTGAACCGATTTTCATGATTCTTTTTTTGTTGGAAAGGGGGTACTTCCATAGTGGTCCCATTTCATTTTGAAGGAAAATATCCACTTCTAAGGGTGGCTGTTCACGCATGAAGATTCATTTTTATAAATAGCGCCTAACTTTAATTTAGGAGCAATTACTTTTAGCAATTATTTAGTTGATTTTGCTGTTTCTCCAATTCAAGGCGTATTTCCCTCGATATACTTTGAGTAGTGTCGTAGTGAGAACCTATTTTTATTATCTCCAGTATTAAATCCTGTATAGTGGCGAACTAGGGGATATTTCAATGAAACTTAGCAAATAGACATAATTCCACGTACTTTTGAGGTCGGTTTTTTTAGTACTCTGTACTGAGATTATTATTAGAATATAATTCAAATTTCAAAATAATTGAATAATTGAAAGGCACAATTATCAGAAACCTGCTTAATCAAATAGTTTGTTAATAAGATAGCTTTTGTGTAATTGTCTTTTTAACCGACTTCAAAACAAGGAGGAGGTTTTTTTTGTATGTATGTTACGCGATAACTCCGGTATTTGTGAACCGATTTTCATGATTAGTTTTTTGATGGAAATAGTGGTCCATTTCATTTTGAAGAAAATCATTCACCTCCGAGAGTGGCTGATCACGCATGAACATTCATTTTTATAAATAGCGCCTAAATTTCACTTATATTATTATATTGCAATAAAACTTAGCAAATAGACGTAATTCCACGTACTTTTGAGGTCGGTTTTTTTTAGTACTCTGTACTGAGATTATTTTCTCGAGTTTAGAAGATTTTCGTACCCGATTTCTCGAGTTTCTCGAATTGTTCAACGACCTGCGTACTCGAGTGGCTTGCGCACCTGTTTTCATGGTGTCATTTTTGAGGTCCCGGGTTCGATCTTCGGCCGGGGATCAATGTAGAAACTAACTTTTCTATTTTGTCTCGTGTCTAGATGCTTGTGGTACCTACCGTTGTTTCCGAATTCCATCACACAAGTGCTTTAGCTACTTACTTTGGGATCAGAACAACGTATGTGATGTTATCTTATATTTATTTATTTTGATCGAGAAATTTTAAAAGTCCTAAAATATCTACTAATGAACTAAAGGATGAAAAATGAATAAATGCAAATTAAAAACACAAATTACATGAATTTTCTAAAATAATTTTGGCCTGTGTTTCTATAGCACAAGTGAATTATACCTAAATACTGGAATGCAAGCGAATGTTATTATTAAGCTGTCAAAGTTTTCCGATATAAGAGTCAATATTGTACATACGTAGATGTGCGATTTCCAATAATAGCCTCCTTTATAAAAGTTTCGTGGCAATATCGCAAGAATAACGACGTTGCTCTTTCGCATATAAAACGTATTTTTATTCTATTAACTAGACTGTTGGCGGAGCTTGTAGTTTTTTGTACAATTAAATATTCATAGCAGTTTTATTTCGTTCCAACCTAACTTGTAACTAAACCTAACTTGTAGTTTACTACTAAGACCTAGTAAACCAAATGTTTACTAGGTCTTAGTAGTATACTACAATGGGAAAAGCCGAATGTACATTAAAATGTATTAAATACACATAATTGGATGTTTCAGGTCTAAGTAAGTATGCCCTCAGTTTTGTATGAAAAACGCAATCGGGATTTTTTAAAGTATTTTACTAGATACTATAGTTAGTTTCTATGTCTCAGGGTGTCGAGCGCAGTGGCAGTGCCCCTTGATCTTTGTGATTTAAAGCTCTGAGTGGCACTGCAATTGTCATGGACAGGCGTGTCGCTTACTACCAGGCGCACGGCTTGTTCGTCCCGTCGTTTGGTATTATAAAAAAAAAACTGTATGGTCATAACGAATGTATAAACTTGAACTAGACCATTTCATTATAATGTATACTGGGCGTTTACGTAATCATCGGAATAATATTGCTGGGTCTGAATCGTTTGCCTTCGTACCAGACACAACATATGAATTATACCATTCGCTTCACATACCAAGTACATTTTGCTGTACGCAGAGCCTTAGGAGGCTCGAGTATGTACGCGAGTTAGTACATAATTTTTATATGGAGATATATCTCTTTAAGTACTGCAGAGAACCTCCAAATTTTGGTTTTCAACTGAAGCCCCCATAGTTATTAAATTCACACTATTTTATGATAAAATTTGAAAATTGTCCAGCGGTTTAATAACCGCAAGTCGCCATCGGGCGCTCGTCAACGTCGGATCTGTGTCAAATTTTCTCCGCTTGTTCTTATTTTATTCATATTAATTATAAGCGCGCGGATTGCGGGATACCAGGGGCGACCCCCGCACCTCACTTCCTAATATTCAGCCTCGTGTCCAAATAACTCGCCTTAAGCTTTAGGATTATTGGAATTGGAAAAGAATTCAATGTGTTAGATAACTTATATTTCGTTTGAAGAATTCATAATGTTAGTAATGTTTGTAGAGTGAGCGAGTAGTAGTAATGTTTGTAGAGAGGCTGAGGGAAGACATTTTAGTAGCAATAGAGCTCCTTGTGAAAGTCCAGGGAAGTACAGCCTCTCCTATTTCTATCGCCAAGCAGTAATGTTAGCATTATTGTGTTTCGGTTTGGGAGGGTAAGGGTGCTCGTGAAGATCGCAGGAGACCTTTGCTATTTAAAAATTTGAGCGACACTGCAACTGGACAGGCGTGTAGCTTATCGTCAGGCGCATGACTTGTTCGTCCTGTTACTTGATATTATAAAACAAAAATAAGAAGAAAAACTTTCATAAATTTTTCACAGATGGCACTACGGCAAAAAGTCGTGAAAAACAAAAAACAAAGATCTGCGACAAGTTTATACTATGTGGTCTGTGGGTTTATAGGAAAATTCATAAAATCTGCTAGTTCGTTATATAGCTCAGTTGGGAGAGCGTCAGTTACGGTATGCGGAAAGCGCTGGTTTTAATCTAGGAAGGAAGGAATTTTTCCTAGTGTTCGATCTTTGTATTAATAATTATATCAAACTACAATAATAGAGTAATTACACAAAAAATTATTGAATACCATGGTAGTAAAACAACGTGGTATTCAATAATCTTAATATTGCAATGTTTGTACGTTTATTACACCTATTTAGTAAATGTTTATAAATAAAAATATAAACCTTCCTTAATATTTGCAATTGTTTTGTGTTAATTTTAAGAGAATATACGTTAGATGCTTATGTTTATCGTGCTTTTCCATTTCCCTTTTTAATTTGACGTAGCAATTGTAGAGTCATTTGCCTATTCATATCTCTACTTATTCCGTGGTCGAGCTCGAATTACGCGTAGTAATTTTGCTTTAGCGACTCAAATTATAACTGAGAATTTAATTAAATGTGTAAATGGATGCTTGAAAAATCCGAGGGATGAAAGCCGGCTCAAGTAGCCAGCCACCACAGCCCAGTCTGCATCTTATTTAATTTGCCAGCTCGCTCAAGCTTTACTAAGATAAACCTGAATAACTCACCTACTAGAATGTTCACAAATTCAACATACACAAAGCATGTAGTACGTTTCATGTTTCTTTGTCGGAATTTCGTGACACAAACAAGAGAAGTGACGGGTGCAGAATCAAAAGCCTTTGACCGAGCACCGTCGTAAAAAGAACAATCAAGTTGGAAACCCAACTTGAAATTGCAGATCATGCGTAAAAACAAAAATGAAGTAGATCCCGTACCTGCTCTTGACACAGAGTAAACTCATAAAGTTGATGTTTTAGTATAGGTAATAAAACTTTAAAAATTTTTAAAATACTCAAAACATAACAGTATACTCAAGTTTTTAATATGGATACATTGACCTGTAGGTTATGTATTTATTTTTGTATGATGCCAAGTAACGGGATGAAGAAGTTGTGGGCCTGGTGGTAAGTGACACGCCTGTCCATAACAGTTGTTGTGCCACTCAGAGCTTTTGATCGTAAAGATGTCAGGGGCATGCCCACTGCGCCCGTCGCCATGAGACATAAGTTCACTAGTTCCACGTGAATGTAATTTCCACCAGCATCCTTACTCTTCAAAACCTCATTCAGTAATGCTTACACTAAGCAGTAATAAGGCGGTACAAATAGGTATAGTGGCAGTACCTCCCTGGACGGAACTCTTTCACAAGGACCTCCTACTGGTACTAAATATGTTTAGAACTATCTATTAAATGTGTATCTAGAATTATAAACGCGCACATACTCGTAGCCCCGTACTAGGGAAACCCTATATCGCGAGTGCCATGGACACACACATAGACAACTACAAATTACACCCAAACTCACGAGACAAATAAATGTAGGCCATACATATATTTATTCTCGCCCGGGAATCGAAGCCGGAACCTCGTGGCAATCCAGCATGGTAACGGCTCGGCCACAGAGGCAGTTGCTATGATGCTCAAAATTATCTCTTTAACTTCTTTGTGTGTCGTTAACTTATACGTACCTGTAAGTATGGAATATAATGTCATATTAAATTAACATTAAAAAAAACTTATGATACCAAAACAGTGTAGGTAGATATTGCAAAATGTTCAATAAAGGCACTATCGACTCGGCCATTTAATGTACTCAAACACGTTGTTCTATTGTACTTGTAAGCTTTGTAGTCTGTGGACTGTGGAGCATCAGATCAAGGTTGACGTGTAATTGTAATATCATCGCATTTTCATAGTCAATCAAATTCCAAATCGAAATGGAAATAAAATAAATATCCATTTTAGGATTCAGATCCCTACACCATCAGGGAAAGAGCTCTTTGAATAATTTGTCCAACAAACATTCCTAAAATCCATCCCGATTAAATTAGCCTTTAAATTAAAATAGAAATCGCTTTGAGATCAGTCCATCCGTTTGGGAGCTACGATGCTACAGACAGATACACAAATCTAATGTATCAGAAGAGAAGAAACTTTTGTCTGTGTACATACAAAGGTTTCTTACTTATAACTTCTTTCTTCTGCGTCGGGGGTCGAAAAGTTACGCGAGCTTGCAGTGAAACTTATGATACACAATTTTTTAATGCTTTTATAACCTCAAACTGAGTTACGTTATGCGCTCAGAAGATATTACACTTCCTTAGGAATAAGGTGTCGCGTAAACCTCCGCCCAAGGGAAATGAAATTGCAAAATATGTCCCTGAGATGAAGCGAGCGTGTCCGCGACAGATACTCCATTCTATACCAGATGTCTAGCCCGGGGATAGCTGTGAATGTTCCATTTGCTGGAGGCACACGTATTTTCTACTTGACGAACATAACAAAAAGCAGGTACGTGGCTACACGCGCAAAATCATTAAATTTTTAAGTCAAGACCCCCAAAAGTAATTCACGATATAGAATCGAGATGTGATTAAAATTCCAATGACAAATCTGTTGCGAACAAAATTTGTATTCCCGGCGAGGGTTTGGGTTCGCACCGGTTCATGGGAAACCATAAATTTCAATATTTGCGGGAATTACGTTTTGGGATATGTACATATGTACAGACGCGATTGGAAACACCTGAAGGGTGCCGTCCAATATTTTGTATTTGCTGGGATCACTTGAAATTTCGAGTATGTACCTAAGTAAATGTTACAAACCTACATACTATGTACGCAAGGATAACTTTCAACGTTACTTTCCAATTTAATTTCTTTTTCTAAGAAGTAAACCTTATTTGGATTGTGGAGGAAAAACAGGAAAAAGCTTATTTACTTAAAAATGGCGACGGAGCGAGAATAGGCACGTGCAAAGAAAAATGTACGTATAAGATGTAAAAGCTAGTTTTTGTCAACATAAAAAGTATTTCGAATAACGATCTACGTAAAAAAGGATGCCACGTGATCTCATGATTCGTCTTGGCGGCTCACGTATAGAATTTATTGGCGTGTAATAAAACAGAACACATTTTGTGCATTCGGTCCCGACTCGGCAGGGAGGCTCGACCTGGTAATCACGTTATCATGAGCTGTTTGCTTCCAATATTGACCTTCCAATCAGATATTTTTGGGCCGTAATCGCAAACCATAATTGGTACGTGCTGGTGCGGATAAGGTGCTTAATAAATAAGTTTCCTACGTTTTACATGCGGGTTGTTGTGTATTTGCTTAGAAATATTTTGACTTCTTTTTATAAAATATGTTATACGTTAATATAATATAATGTAAATGAAATAATATACAAATATTTATTTCAGAAGTCGTGGTAGCCTCATGGTTTGACCTACCGTCTCTCAAGCAGAGGCCGTGGGTACGAATTCAGGCTCGCACCTCTGAGTTTCTCAGAATTTGAGTGCGAAATTTAATTTGACATTTAACCATGACCTTTTTGGTGAAGGAAAAGATCGTGATGAAACCTGCACGTCGAAAAAGGTTCGCGACACTCGGAAAACGTGTGAAGTCCCCAACTCGCATTGGGCCAGCGGACTATGGCCTACAATAGTTTAGGCCCTAAACTCTCGCCTGAGAGAAGCCCGTGCCCATCAGAAAATGTGCAATATAAGTAGTAAATAGGCAGGTTCGGGCGCGCTTTTAGTATGCAAATCTATAGAAGATAGGTGTAATAATACGTCTGTAGTGATTCCAAGACTGGATCGACTAATACTTTGTAACGATGAGGCACTAAAGGTATGGTCCCATACAAAAAATACACTTTTTATTTTTTTTTCCTACTAAACTATTAGATTTACGGCAAAATATGACAATATTTAATTAGGACAATAGGATCTTTCGATTGGCATTTTTTTAGAGAGGTATCGTGAGAAAAATCCAATATCCGCAACATCGCTGATTCGACCCACTGTGTCGCAAAGTTAATATAAATATAGTATACCTGTCTGTCCCTAATTACGTCAATTTTTAATTTAAGTGATTTCCCGAATCCCGAACAGGTCCAGGACCTAAAAAATATTGTCGTAAGGCAGTCTTCATTTTCTGTCTATGTTCCTCGAAGTTTAGGTAAAAAAACTCTACCTGTTCCAATCCCTGTTGTTAATAATTAATATCGATGGATGAATATAGTAACTATAACAATATTGTAACGATAATTTTATTTTATTTAAACACTTTATTGTACCACAAAGTAACTTACAAATTTTCAGAAACAATTTAAATATTTGTGTACAAAGGCGAGCTTATCCCATAAAGAGATTTCTAATATAATAATATATGATAATAGTAATTAGAATAATAATTGTAAATATAATAGTAACTATAATAATCGTACAATTGTAGCACTGTTTAGTTTATGAGAAAGGGTTGATTTGGTAGCCTATAGAAGAGGTGCTCTGACTTTAGTTTAAAAAAACATTTGTCTCTGTTTTCGATTATTCTAATAAAAACCGTTACGCTGCCCATCCGAATCTTAATTTCCACCTCTCCTATAATACTACTGAAGAAAAATTACAGTCTAAGATTTGGCAGTATGGCCAATTAGACGCCTTGTCATGTCATGTCAGAAAATGTTATTGATAATCTCAGAACAGAGTACTAAAAAAGTACGTGGAATTTCATCTATTTGCCAAGAATTAAAAAAAAAAAATTACCGGAAAGTGCGCAAACCCGGATTCATTCCCTAGTTCGCCACTATACAGAACTTGACACAGGAGATAATAAAATTCGGTCCTCACTACTCAAAGAACATTGAGAGAGAAAAACACCTTGAAGTAAAGAATAGCAAAATCAACCATTAAAATAATTCTCCTTTTAATAAAATTTAGGCGCTATTTATAAAAATGAATCTTCATGCGTGAACAGGCACTCTTAGAGGTGGATGATTTTCTTCAAAATCAAATGGAAGCACTATGGAGGTACCCTCTTTCCAACAAAAAAGAATCATGAAAATCGCTGCACAAATACCGGAATTATCGCGTAACATACATACAAAATAAAAAACATACAATCGAATTGCGAACCTCCTCCTTTTGTTGAAGTCGGTTAAAAATATGATTAGTTTATATAAACGAGATAATTGCAAACCATAGACTTATTATTTAGTCACTGATTGAACGAATCGAGTTTTCGTAGAAAGAATACTTAGGAATACGTGTTGCTAGGCAGTATGTAATAAACACACCGTATTGTTGATATAATAAAGTGTAACGAAAGCAGTACAGGATGGCGGACAAAAAAAAAAGAAAATGAAAATGTCGTTAATTCGGTATTTATTCGGGCTGAGTTTCACCCTATTAATAGTTGATACAATAATGTAATGTTACAATGGCAAACTCCAAAAATCAATTAGTTATAGAATTCAAAATCTTAGTACATAGATGAGAAACTACGTATTGAAAATCTATTTGGAATTAATAATAAAACGAACACAGCATCAAACTATCATCTAGCTATCAGTTCTCAACAAGAATGTAAATTTTAAGAGGAAGTTTTAATTTAATTCTAGTAGTATCTTGAAACGTTGCATAATTATTTCACATAATACATTTTTAATTAGTAATTCTAGGATTGTGAGAAATTAATAATTATTTATCATTTTATTTACAATGATCTCTAGTTATATTTATTAGCTTTACGAGGGCTCCATGTGCGGATGGCGTTGGCGCCACCGATGGTCATCGAAACTGACACTCGGCCGTCCTGCCCAGGCCGTATCCCACGGCCTCCTTCGATGGCTTCGGTCTTCCAGCTACTCCAGGCTCATGAAAAAGAGATTTATCACGCAGTATATTGATGCCATTGTAATAATTATCAAACATAAGTAATGGTTTTGGGCAGTGGATTTTATGCACAGATTGCAATCTCACAGAATTTAATTGTATAGTTATCACACAGAATGCTATTAATTGCAAGAAATCAGTTGCAACTAAGCAACTAAGCAACAAGTACCTAGGTCGTAATTAGTTTCAATGAGTGGCACACATCTCAAACACGTATATAGGGACTCATATGGATTTATTCCCATAGCCGTACAGCCAATCACACAGTTAAGTGTTCATTACTATTTGCAATGGTATATACGGTCTTGATCACACTGATTCTGTTGTTCTGAAAGCAAAACCATTAATTCACACAGAACTGAGCGTGGTCACACAGCTGTTCAATAACACCTAGTATTATAACCGCCAACCACACAGTACTAGGACTTGGTCACACAGCTGTTCAATAACACTCAGTGTTGTAACTACCAACCACACAGTATGAGGACTTGATCACACAGCTGTCCAGAAATCAAAACCATTAATTCACACAGAGCTGAACTTGGTCACACACCTGTTCATATGAACAGCTGACCACACAGTATGAGTGACCACACAGTATGAGGACTTGATCACACAGCTATCCTACCGAATTTACCTACCAGGCGATCACGTAGGTATTGTATAATATTAACACAGTCTAGGTATAATTTCCTATGTGTTCTATGAAATAAAAAATCTTTTGTAGGTACGTATGTAATGTATCAAATACAGGTAATTAGATTAATTTGGGATAGCTGTTAAAATGTGTAGTTCCACTTATAGACAAAAAAAATATATATATATGTATATGTATCCTACAATACTACTATATAAATCAGTTTTAAGAAGTACTGTAATATACCTATTCATTTTTTTTTAAACGAGGGCACACGTCTACGAAATATATTTTACAATTACAAATAGCACATTTTAACCTAGCTTTCAAGTAAATCAATCAAGTCCTCGCGGTCTACCTCTACATCACTGCTAGACGTATCATCATCAGACATCACCGTCTTGTACGGCCGGAGAGCTTCTAGCTTCTCCTCATTTCTAATTAGTAATTCTTGGATTGTGAGAAATTAATGGTTATTTATCATTTTATTACAAATAATTAATTATTTATTTTTATTTATTAAATATTTATTATATATAATTACAAATACACTACATATGTATCGAGGGCTTTATGTGCGGATGGCGGTGGCGCCACCGGTGGACATCGAAGCTAACTAGAGCCATATGTGATCATACGTTAAACGTGCTTTCATTGCATGAGTCATAGAAATAATACGAACTATATGAAACAAATTAATTCTCTTTTATGTTAGACTGATTTCGTTCATAGACTCTTTAAAAATCTGTTCTGAAGAGTAGTCACTTTGCAGGTGTGGCCTTTTTACACCAAGTGGGTCATATATTTTTATACTTAATGAACATTAATATTTCTGAAGAACTACCATAGAGTTATGTTACAAGAAGCCTATGAAAACAGCCATCGGAAAAAATTGTGATCGCATCTCAATCTCAAGTCTTTAAGGCGTGTCACCGGAGGAGAAGCTGGAAAAATTGTTTAGGTGTTTACTATTAAATAATGGTCTCACAAAAAATATACGATACACCTCAGGATATAAACGAATTATTTAAAAATAAAATATCCAACTTTGTACAAAATTTTTAAATGGAAATACTTCTGTTTAAGTACCTCAGAGAACCTGCTAAATTTTGGTTTTCAAATAAAGTCCTATTAGTTATTAAATTTACATTCACCCCAAAATTTGCAAACTGCCCAGCGGTATTTTTTTTTTATAACGTCAAGTGACGGAACGAACTAGTCGTGCGTCTGATGGTAAGCTACACGCCTGTCCATAATTGCAAAGATCTGAGGGCACTACCACTGCGCCCGTCACCGTGAGAGAGAGAGAGAGAGAGTTGACAAGTTCCATGTGCCAGTAATTTCACCAGCCTTACCCTTATTTTCAATACCGGAACACGGTAATAAGGTAATAAAACGACACGCCGTGCCACCCGCTGCCCCGTCAGACGCCATCGAGCGGTTGTTGACGTCGGATCTGTGTCAATTTTCTCCGCCTGTTCTTATTTTATTCTCACCTCCTAAAATCTAGCCTCGCGTTGAAATACTTTGCCTTAACATGTATATACATGTTGAGACTGCCTATCCATAACAATCACTAAGAGCCTTAAATCACAAAGATCTGACGGCCACTGCCACTGCGCACGTCACACTCAGACATAAGTATTTACATCAGCATCCTTACCCTTTCAAAACCGCAATGCAGTAATGCTTACATTACTGCTTGGCGGCAGAAATGGGTACCTAAGGTTGCAGTACTTCCCTGGACGAACTCCTTCATAAGGAACTCTACTGCTACTAAATCATTATCATATTGTTATTACTGATATAATAACTACAAATAAAATATAATTTGTTTAGTACACAACTTTCATTTTTATTTCTTTTATCATTTATTTGGTCAGTCAACAATTGTTACACCAATAAAAGATAAAAAAATATACATGCAAAAAAACTTAAAACTAAGTACATAATCTATTTATAGACCGACACTACATGCACAATAAATTATTGCAGAGTAAAAAATAAACTCACAAAAAGAAAGGTGTAAACATTAATTTAACCATATAAATCACTTACAAAAACAAATAGTGATAATATCTTAAGACTAAGCAAAAGCATAAAAAAGAAGTTAGTTAGGTGACAGAGTTTTGAGAAGGTGACGACATTTCGCGCTTGGTTCTTACTGCAGAGAAGTAGTGTAAATCAATCGTTGCGTTGTGATCATTGTACAACTGGCAAAACCTAGCAACGGGAGAATTCGCGCCTAAAACTGTCCTGCGAAAAGGCTTTACAGGAAATCTAGGTAGTCTGCGGGGAACATTAAATGATGTACGATTTAGAGCTGAACTGCATTTAATTTGATTATTTATAAATAAGAACATCATATCTAAAATGTTCCGTCGCTTCTCCAACGACAGCATTTGGGATTTTTGCCCAAACAGACATAAGACTGCAATACTAATTAATATGTTTTAGTTTATTCTAATTTCTATTATTAATTAATAATAAATTGAACTTAATAAAAATTCATTCAATAAAATAATTTGTAAAACTTAATGTAGCGTAAATTGGAATGTTTTCTTTGTAAAATTAAAAATAAGGTATTTAATTAATAACTATTGTAACTATAGTGAAAAAATAGGGTGGTTTGCGTCAATATTAGACATAACTGGTTGAAGACTGTACCACCGCAGTCAACCGTGACAAATAACAAACAAATATACGCGATTTATATCCGGAAAAATAGTTTCATTTCCTATGTGTAACAATCGCGAAAACCTAAGAACTCGATATATATGAACGAAGTTTTTTAGCTTGTCCAGTGTAGAACAGTACAGTTATATAATCTAACCTAACACTTCTTATTGTCACTGCGACAATGCCTACTCAAACATGAAACGTTTGTTGATATGTGGGTATTTTATACGTACATAAAATAACATTTCTTTATGGGAACAATAAACCCAATTTGCCAAGTGGAAGTAAGTAAAATTAATAGTTAAAGCAGCAAGTAACGTATCTGTCTAGCATCAAAAATACATTTATTTGGTGTACAAACACAATTTGGCTGTGGATTGCGAAGCTCCTGTTGAAATGCTTGGTAAACATATCGGGATAAGCCTGCGCTCACCTTGCATTTCTTTGACTGTCGAGGGTTTGTATTATTACGCTTAGAATTTTCAATTCAATCCTTAAACGAAAGTCAGTGAAAATTTTATGTTTGTAAGTTAAGGGATCTGATATACCTATCAGAAGACATTACAAAAATGCAAAATTATAAGCAATGTTAAGTGTAGAGGGCTGGTTGCTACTTTAGAATAAAAACAAATGATACTTGAAAATTAACGCGGTTTATTTTTAAAAGGCGGGCAGGAAAGGTGCAGAGACTATTTTGAAAATTGTTCCTGTACCTTTTCAATTTTGACAGCAGAGAGATCTTATAAAAATGACTTAAATTTACGTACGTTCAGATTAGTTTTAAATTATAGAAAATTGACGTGAATCTATTTATCCTAATATAGTAAATTAAAAACTACAAAAGTACAAAGTATTCAACAAGAAATATTATATATATTTCATTCTTTTATATATATATTATTCATATATATATATTATTCATAATGCTGTGTCTCTCGACATATCAAAGGCCTTTGATAGGGTTTGGCATGATAGCCTGTTAAACAAGCTTCCAGCTTACGGAATTCCTGTTGGCTTTTGCACATGGATAGGCGATTTTCTGAAGGATAGGTCAATCCGTGTAGTTGTAGATGGTTACTCGTCTGCTCCTCATGGTATAAATGCCGGTGTACCTCAGGGATCTGTCCTCTCCGCCACTCTATTCTTGCTGCATATCAACGACCTGCTGCTGATGCCCGGTATCTTTGGGTACGCAGACGACAGCACAGTGGCGGTGAGTTATGTGCCAGACGCCCGAGACAACAGTGAAGAGATCCGGTGTAAGCGAGAGGCGATGGTCACCCGGTTGAACCTGAGTCTGAAAGCTGCTTCCGACTGGGGAGATGCTAACAGGGTCAGGTTTAATGCGGCTAAAACACAGGCGTGTCTTTTCTCATCAAAACGGAGTCCCCTAAACCTTACTCCGACTTTCCGAGGTGTATCCGTGCCGATAAGGGACCACCTTGAGCTACTTGGTCTGGACTTATCATCCAACCTCAACTTTGGGCGATACATCCAGTGCTTGGCATAAACTGCTGCCAGAAAACTAGGCATACTTTCAAGGTCAGGCGGTACTTCACACCTGAACAGCTTTTAAATCTATATAAAGCACAAGTTCGATCCTGTATGGAGTACTGCTGCCACCTTTGGGACGGCTCTGCCCAATACCAGTTAGCTGCCTTGGACTCGGTGGAGCGTAAAGCAAAGAGACTTATTAACAATAATCCTCTTGTGGAGTCGAAGCTCCAAAATCTCGATCATCGCAGAAAAGTAGCCTGCTTGTCGGTTTTCTATCGGATACATTTCGGGGAGTGTGCGCAGGAATTTTTCAATTTGGTTCCGCCCTCACCGTTCCTCCTTCGGTCGACTAGAAGGTCCGGAGCACTCCATTCTTATGTCGTTGATATTCCACCTATTCGCACTAAGCGCTTTGCTTCCTCCTTTCTGATGCGTACGGCAAAGGAATGGAATGCTCTACCGGTATCTGTATCTGTATCGGTATCTGTATTTCCCGAAAAGTACAATTTGGGGCTATTCAAGGCTAGAGTGAATAGGTATTTTTTAGGCAAACGCGTCCCATCGTCGGTCACATCGTCGCTTAACATCAGGTGAGATTGTGGCCAAGCGTGTGTCTATTATATATATAATATATATATATATATATATATATAAACCCACCCCTTTCATACTGCGCAGGACTGGGCAGTATTTGAATTATTATTACAAATAATAGTTTTTGAGATAGAAATTTTTGAAAATTTGTAAAAACAAACATTAAGTGCACGAAGGTTCCAGTGTCCAGAAAAACTTACGCGTTTGTATAAAAAAGAACAACCTACGAAGTCGAAGCAAGTCTAAGGTGATCGCGAAGCGAAGGGTAGCGTTATATACTATATTAGATTTTTTAATATTTTAATTACACTATTTTAAATACATCTTATAATATACATTTTATTTTTAAACAAAATTTTGAAATTGTTTCATTAATATGTTAATTATGCTAGAAACTAAATAAAAAAAGTACATTAATATCAAAATTTAAACAACACGCGATAGTATGACTTTGGAATATCGAAGTGCAACACAAAAGTAGGCTTGAATAGTTCATGAATTGTTAGGAATGAATTCCTGACACTGACCGAAACGAATTAGTTCCTTGTGCACGATCTTATTGGTTGGCCTGTCTTTTAGTTCAGTAGGATTAGGAATTATTTGCGGAGCCACAGACTCGAGGTGATCTTAACAACTTTCCCCCATCTTTTTAGTTCTTTCATTGTTTTAGTTCACAGACGCGTGTTGAGAGGCTACGTACGAGATAATTAATGGACTATGGATATCATTACTCAAATATAAATTTGTAAGTACGTATACAATGCACTTGTTTCATATTTACTTTTATTTTCTTTATCAAATTTAACACACTTACACGCTATGTGTAGGTTATACATGTTATACATATACAAATTAATAAACATTTATAAAATAGCAAACTCAAATACAACAAATATAATTAATTATGTATATGTATTTTGAAATAAAATTATAACGTAAAATTACTAAAAACAAATGTAATGATATTTTCATTGTAAATATAAAAAAAACTTATTCCAAAAAAAGGAGAAATACAGGAAAGAGGGAAAACAATAAAACATTCATATTTAAATCAATAAATCGTTCATAGGGATTTTTCATTCCGAGTCCAAAGACCGAAACGGTTCCTATTCCTTTCCAGTTCCCAGATCCCACTGAACTAAGGAACAAAAAGAACTAACGGAACTAAAACACTGAATTAGTTCATTTGTGCGAATGAACTAAATGGCATCTCTCCCTCCAAGGACCGACAGGCACCATTTTACACAAAACCTGCGTGGATGTGCTGTAATGGGTTTATTTTTACATTATTATTAGTGTGAAATGTATGTCTTGCTTCAGATTTAATGGTTTTCAAAAATCATTTTCATTGTTTCGTTTTCCAAACCTGAAAATTTGTGGGAGGCTTCTTTGACTCGTTTAGGTCTATCTCTAAAAATAATATGAACTCCCAACTCGCCGTCAGCTATTCTAAAGTTGAACCTTTTTTCGCAATTTGGTCCTTTCAATTAGTGATTATTAACCATAGGTTTTTTATCACACAATGTATAGGCTTATCAATGATAATGGTTTAGCACTTAAATATTATACTTTACCTCAAGTGAGCACCGAATATTTTGTTTCAATCTTCTAATGGATTTGCTTTATCTCTGTTGCCCCGTCATTCACGTCTGGCACGTCTGAATTATTTAGATAAGAATGGGTGGCGTAATGTAATGGAAACTCCTCATAGATTTTTAAAAAATGTAACAAAGGTACTTTTTTTTTATAAGTATTCATATTAAAATATCAGTTAAGATAGGCGGTGTCGAGCCAGCCTGGCCGCGCGATAGGCGTACTTGGCGGTTCTCCAAACGCTATGGCATATTTCAAAAAACACTTTAAAAGATTTTATGACACTCATTCTTTAATTTGTGCCTTTTCCCGGACTATTTCGTTAAATGTTCTTTTTTTCAGTTGTTCTCGAGCGTTCCAATTTATTGTCTGTGTATCGTTTCCTTGGAAGTGGGTCCTGCTTGTAAAATCATGAAATTTTTCTACATATATTTTACATAATACTATATATGCTTGTTACTGTAAATATTTCGTGGATCAACTCACATTGATCAATAATCGAAAGGACACCTTTTTGAGTTGTTAGTTTAGGACTTCTTGCTATCTTTACCTGAGTAATGGAAATGTTCGATCGTTATTCTTGGGTCTAAACCCAAGAATTACGATCGAACATTTCCATTCTAAAATACCCGGGATTATATGTACACGAAAGTAATCTGTGTATTCCTTTTGAGTCTGTCATAATCAAATCGTATCAAATAAAATACGAAAATGTTGAATGTCTCTCTGTAGCCGGTATTTTCGCATGGTATTATGTGATTGGAAAATAGCACATCCTTGTTACATAACGTGATATTGCTTTAGGTCACGAAGTTCAACAAAGAATTTCGAAAAATTTATTCAGCAGCGTCGCGAAATTGAAATCTCAGGTGGTCTTGAGTTTCTATCCAGCGTTACTTGATCTGTTTTGCCCCTCGCATAGGCCAAGAGGGGAACATCCTGGATTTGTGTTCCGCAGCCACCTTACACCCAGTTGAGCTATCTACTATGATTAGGTAAAAATATCTGTGTAAATTCTCATATTTTATGTTTCTGTTAAAAATATATGTCGGAGCCAGATATTGCTTCAAACGTAATGTAACAGAATTTGGTTTATTGTTTACGTAATGTGCTTTACAAAAGGATAAATCTTAGTTAATACTATTAAGTGTTGTTTTCTAATAAAGTATCGACGAATGACATTAACTAGGCTCGATCATGGTTTCTTTGTTTACAAATGTCACGGCAGTTTGACAACTCAAACCGGATGAAGTCACAGTATTTTTCCATCCTCTAAGGGTCACAGAGAGGGAGCGCAGGTGTCATTTCAATATGTTTAGTTTAATCAATCATATGACGTGTTCTTATGACATAAGGCACTCCTCAGTTAATTGCCAATGCTTTTATGAGAGTTACTTGAAAAGAGAAAAAGTAAGCGCGGCCGCTCCCTGTGAATTCGCCGAGTGACTTGTAAAATCCGTTTTAACTTGATCCATATTTCGTACTTTTAACTAATTGCTGTGAAAAGTAAATAAATTAATTGCAATCAACGTTTTTAACACACCGCCATCTGAACAAATTGATAATGAAGAGTGAATAGACCAATTATCAATACACGAACGTTGCTTATTTCATTCCTGACTAAATCAGTGATAAGGGTCTTTCCCTTAACGTTTCTCTTACGGTTATATTCCGATATTGGCTTAACAAAGAAATGCAACTGTTTTCTAGACAAACGAAAGTAGGACAAACTGGAGCTTGGACAAACACTGCATCTTCTCATAGCCCCAAGCATCTTGGTTTCACCAGCCGAATCTTGAGAGATGCGTGCCTTACTTCCTTGGTGTTTCTTTATATTTTTATTCATCTCTCTTCTTGTCTTAGTGGTTTGTTTTCCCTTTTTTCGAGTATTACAACTCACAAACCACCAATAGAGCTTTGAACGTACAAGTAAAGGTTCTTCCTGCGTTGATATAGAAAAACTTAGGAAATTGAAATTCAAGCTAAGCGATGGGGTTAACGACACTTTCAGTATCACATGTGCACAGGAAGGCAGGCAATAAAAATGCCGATACAGAGTCGGCGCGAATGCCGAAGAGCAAATAAGATTTGTAGCGTAGAGTGTGAGAGGATACAGGGCTTACACACGTACGATGGGGCTCTACGAAACGAAATACTAGAGGATTCGTAGCACTGGCTCTAACCGCTCTAGATATTTCTATGTAAGAATTGAATTTTGTTCTTGTATTAAGAATAAAAAAAAATAAAGGGTTTTTGTACATTTAGAAAATGATACAGCAATCTGTAACTCAAAATATTTATATGTTACGTGCAGTTACGTCAAAAAGTTGAAAGTTAAAGCAATTTTTGTAAAGTTTCGGTCTTTTTTTGTCCACAGCACCCTTAGTGCTTTGGCACAATATGATCTGTTTAACAACTTATCTAATCTTTTCCAATAAATACCGTACCTCACTCTCGCCTCAAACACTTCGATTCGTGCTATCATTGTTAGGTTAGGTCCTGAACTTAGAAGCCTCCTGCCAACGCACAGGTTATAGTGCCCTTCTCGTATGCCCTAAGTCATACGAGAGTCAGTAGGGAGTAGGGAGGGTCACTTTAATTAAAACTTATGTAGAAAGGTACAGGAGCTGCCGTGGTTCGGTAAAATTACGACAGGAAATAATTTAGCCCACCTTATCATAAGTAACGTAATCGATTTGAATTTTTGACGATCGGGGCAAAAACATTTAACTTCTGATATATAACGTTCGGGTCGAATGCAATGCCGTTTTTCGTTCGGCTAGACATCTGTTGCATTTTGTTAGATAAATTCATATTGCATGCATGGTACTATATTGCGAGTTAATAAGTACAACTGTAATTCTGCCGTCCTTATCATAACTGACGTAGGGGAGACCGGGGCTGGTAGTTCCAGGGGTAAGTTGTTCTCACAGCAATAAGTTTGCAAGGAAAATATGTAGCAATACATATGAAGCGTGTCGTTAAAGCGTTAGGTGATGCGTCTTGTTGGCAGCCATTTCAATTACTCCGGCGACGACGTGTGGCTATGTGCGTGGAGCTGTCAAAATATCACGTACGGGAATTTTTTCTAGTTTAAATTTTTTTGTCTGTCTTTGTTTATTATGCGCCAATTCAATCGTAACTTTCTAAATTGTAGTAACATTAGTAAGGAATCTTATTGTTTAAGTATTTTTTTGATTGATTCCGTTACTTTGCCGGTATGTCAGTTTTCGTATAAAAACGTAATTTGGGGTTATAAGTTCCTCTCTCGAGGGGCTGTGTTCCTAGGAACAACTTCCCCAATTGACCTGCAATCATACTTAAATTTTATGACTATTTTTCTTTGTTTTAAGGATGCCAAACTACAAACGGGCTCATGTTAAATATTTAGACTAGATGATAGAGTTACTTATGTGTGTCTGTCTCAACTGTGATTCAGATGAAGAAATGAGCGATGAATAATATTACTGATGAATAAGAATGTAGATGTTTTTTTTAAGTTTGTTGTGCATAATATAAACATTACATACATACAATTATAAAATAGGTGGTTTTATTTGAGAAAATCTATGTTATTCTGTTATAATCTAGGCGGAACAATTTGCCTCAAAGGCGCAACAACGCGCCCCAAAGCAGGGCTGAATGTTCCGCTCCGAAATTTGTCAAAAATTAGCCTCTATGAAAAAGACTATTGAGATATTAGTAGAAGTGACAATACTATTTCAAAAAACGATAAACATTTGCTCAATATTTCCACATTATGAAAATCAAACCCTTCATTTTCAGTATAAAACTGCAAGTTATTTGAAAATTGGAACGTTCAGTCCCGCTCTCTCCTAATAGTATAAAACTGAAGTACTAGTATATCTGGAATCAGCTGAACAATATCTACAACTTTCTTGTAGCGGGCTGTATGAATAGGTTCAGATGGATGCTAAAAACGAGTGAGCAAGGCAAGGTCACAACAAATGTATTTACAGTTTATTAATTTATTATAAACACGTACAGCTATCAAAGCAAAACAGAAAACAATAGTGAAGAATGGCGCCAAAAAACAATCACGTTTTAGAATTTAAATATATAATTAAAACATAAAGAGACTAAAAAATATATTCAGAAGATATTTGTAGGGACTGCTGCGATTCGCTACACAACCTCTATTAGCGGTTTTTAATATCTTATCTAGTCTCAGTTTTATTGTTAAACAAAATCAGCGTAATTGCCATTTTTCAAATAAAAAAAAACTTACAAAGTTACATAAATGCAAATGCGTTAGTTATGACAAGGACAGCAGAATTTAAACAATGAAAAAACACGAACAGGTATTATAGAAGATACTTACTGTCAAGCCATAATAAAAACTTTTGCGATTGCAAAACTGTAGTTTGTCTTAAAACTTACAGTTTGCTTCCAGTTTCAATTGCAATGCACTCTATAATTTAAAGTGTTTCTCAACTTCGTATTTGTACTCCTATAAATCATATTTTATTTAATAACTGCTGCTGTTGCTGGCTGTATTTGTACCATTACTTTTCTATGCCGAACCGGGACACAGACAATGTTTGTTAATAACGTTTAGAGTGGTTACAGCGACTTTTAGCAGCGATGTAAACGCGCGTTCGTTAAACGCACTATTGCATCGCTACACTAGCGATTTATAGGCGATTGCATCTATGCAAATGCGTAACTGCATCTATGCAAATGCGTAACTGC
>NW_020653719.1:1705335-1714078 GCF_003589595.1 Hyposmocoma kahamanoa | reverse complement strand
TTTTTTTTTCTATTACAATCATAGGTTGGCTCAAAACATTTTTTATTATTCCTATCTATAGTTAATAAGAAACAATTGAATATTAAACAAGTGCCGTAGTTTATCTGAGAAACATTCTCCAGATAAATTGCAACGATTAAAAAAATAACCCAAATAAATGTAGTAGTAGTAGTATATGTTTATTGAATATTACTACGTTTTGTCTTGCTTTTGTGATTGTTTGTTATTAATTAATTAATTAATTACAAAGATGACTGAGTGAAGCAAAAATATAATAATTATATTATATTATATTATTAAATACGGCAAAAAGTCGTTAATAACCTAACAAGCACAGAAAAATTCATAAGGTCCGCTGCTTCGTTTTGTAGCTCTGTTGGGTTCGAGTCAAGCCGGATCGAATAAATTTTTCTTTGGGTTCGATCTTTTATTAATAATTATACTTGATTAAAATATGAATACTAAATAATGCAAAAAATACAGGTAAATTTAGAAAAAAAAGGGAAAAAAAGAAAGCTTATAGCCATGGTGGGAGCGCCCAGGCGACGCGCTGTCTTCCACAAACATTTTCAACTCAGATGTGACGGTGGTCACGAACTATAAATAGCTTTGTAGAAGAGTATAAATAGCTTTTTAGAAGGGTATAAATAGCTTTGTAGAAGAGTATAAATAGCTTTGTAGAAGAGTATAATGTGCGGTGAAAAGTGAGACTAGAATCGGTTTAGTCACTTTCTCTGTGTCTAGACAAAGAATAAGTTCCGAGTAAATGATAGATAGATAGACTAACACTTTATTCCCTAATATGTAGTGTCTAGTAGCAGGTAGAGCTCCTTGTGAAAGAGTTCGTCCAGGGAAGTACTGCCGCCTTACCTATATCTGCTGCACGCTGCGCGCTGCAAGTTTGTGTTCTATGAAGGAAAGATATTTATTGCTTAAAATATGGTTTATTTATATTATGTTTTATTGGTATTCCTTATATTTTATCAATGGCTTTTGAAAGCTAAACAATTTTAAAGCAAATTTATGGACACCTTCATGACATGACAATAATTAGTAATTTATTGTCATGTCATGAAGGTGTCAAAAGCATAACAATAATATTTTTTAAATTATTTTATTAAATGGATATTGAATTATTTTTTGTGAAATTATATCCGACCGGATCGAACGAATTTTTTTTAAGTGTTCGATCTTTGTATTAATAATTATAACAAACTAGTGGAGTAATTTCACAAAAAATAATTGAATATCAATTCAATAAAATAATTAATTACAGTTAATAGCGAGATCTCTAGCCAGAGACGAAATACTTTCATAGGTTCCTCATGATGGCGTTACGGCTAAAAAGTCGTTGAAAACCAAATGCGACTATATAACATAACATAAAGATACGACAACAAATACAGAAAAATTCGTGAGATCGTTCGTGGTGACGAAGGTGTGGTTGCCTAGTTATATGAATTCAATGTTATTTTTTTAATATTTATAAATTATTGTTTTCAGTATCGGTATACGTTCCGCTTTTCCAGCAACCTAGTTGCAGCCTAAAACAAAATGGTAATAATGGAAGTATCCGTTTACCAACCGAGGAGAAAAGATTTATTTACGCTTAGAAACTCATTTGCCGGGCGGACGAAATAAAAAGCAACTCAACAGCTTGAAAAATATTATTTCGGTAAACGTAGGCGGGCGACGGCGTATCATAACCTAATGTCCCCTAATGTGAGCACATAAAAACCCTCTCGGTTCTGGCCGAATTCTCTGGAATGGACCAAATTTTATGCAAATTCTCTTTATGATCTTTTGAAATTTGTCGCGGATTACGGGTATTATATAATATTTCAAACACCACGGGGCAATTTTCGTTGGAACGGCACGATTTTATGGAGAATTTTAATGATAATTTTACGATTTACGATATTCATTTGTTACCTTATTTTTTACATGCCAGACAATCTCAAATACGAAACTCTCTTTGCTACGAGAGCCAGAGCAATGAAAGAACATAGGGGTATTACTCAGAACACCCAGACCAAGATCAAATTAGAAAAGTTGGTTCTACCGTTAATCGAACCCAAGACCTTCTCATCTAGCATTCATTGTGCTAATCACTGGGTGTTGCGGCCCCATCAACTCTGCTCGTGGAATCCACACTCCATCTGTCTGGTCACAGGAACCGGCCCTCCGTGGAGCTAGAGAAGGGCGGCGGCGCCTGTAGTTTTAATTACTTTAAATTGTGTTTTGGTATAGTTAGATAGTTTGCTTTAAGAATATTAACAGGTACTTTTTGTATGTGATTTGTGACGTGTGCCGCCGCTCCATTCGTCTTTAACCTTTCTAACAGTAAAGTTGTTACCACTCAGCTTTGGTCTTTTATTAGATATATTAGGCCCATTATGTTCCTGAAACATAAATTGGCGACCGTGACAGGACGATTGTGCCAAAATAGCTACAGGTCCCGATTATTCTGCTACGCTAATTCAAGATTTGAAGAGGTCACAAGTTCACGTGAGACGATATCAAGGCCCTATTCCGCCTTGCGCCGACACCCAGAAAACCAGAGACAGGTGACGGTCTCTTCTGCAGCTGTGTTGACGCCTATCAATCGTCCGGTCCGGTAAATGAGACAGTGAATCCCTCTTACCGCAAGCACCGCCACGTGGACTGTCGACGGCCATCGAAGCAGATCAGGAGACGAAGTTGGAGCCACTCTGCAAGCTTAAAAGAAGATTTTCTACTGCACGGCAAACATTAAGCACGACACGAGCAAAGATTCAGCAAGAAACGAGCAGTTAAAGGTCAAATACATCGTGCCGCCATTGCCGACTCATCACACGAGCTAAGTGCCTTCCTTTGTCCTCCCTATTCTAATCCAAATCTCCTAAAGGTTAATTCCGAATCATTTTCAAGTAAATTTTCTAGCATTGAGCTAATTTTTACCAAACAGTCGATACTTGCGCAAATACCTATTACACTTGCCCATATTTAATTGCAAGGAGTTAAATACTACTAACTACAGTTAAATTACTAGAACAAATTGCCTTAAAATAACAATATTCACGAATAAAATACAAATAATAAGCCATTATCTATTTAATTTTTACAAACGTACGGTTTGCGTACCCATTTACTTAACCTAACTTAAAATTAACTTACCTCTAAATACTTACCTTTAATCAGTTATTATTAGTTTTATCCACGTCCCATACTCGTATTTACATATCAATTATCTATTGCTGTAGTTCACGCATTTTTTGCCGAACATTCCAGGTGACAACTCGCTGCATTTGTTGCAAACAGGTTCCGGGCCTGCCTATTGTTTTCGGTTGGCAACAGCTGATGCAGTGACCGGTGCCGCGTACAGGTTACGTCGCAGTGAGGAGCGTGAGATTGAACCTTTTATTCCTTTATTATTAATATCTTTCTATATTGCCTGCTTCAAATTTTGCGATTGGATTTAAATACTAACATATTTTGCTCAGTTTTATACATTGTAAGTGAATTGTTTTATATTTTTAAATATCATGACGGAAAAGGCGGAGGCTACTGCTAATTTTGCGAGTTTAAAATTGGCTGTAATCAAAAGAAGTTCAATTAAAGGGCAAATTACAAAATTCAAAAACTATTTGGATAAGGTAACTAGTAAACCGCATCTGTCCAATATAGAACTAACCGAGTTAAATTTAAAATTAACTAAGTTTGAGGCTTTGGCAGCAAGATTCGATGAGTTGCAAACTGAAATCGAAATATTAAATTGCGATGAATTAGACGAAGAAAACGAAATTCGAGAAAATATTGAGCATGAAATAATTATTAGTATGGCGACTGCAAAAACCTGTTTAGAGTTCAATTCTATGAGTGAATTGCGACGCAATTCTGTACCAAATCATTGCTCCTTTGATAATGAGAGTGCAATTAAATTGCCTCAAATACAAATTGCAAGGTTTGATGGTTCTCATTTTCGCTGGCTTGAATTTCGAGATATATTTAAAAGTTTAATTCATGACAATTCCAAAATATCTCCTATTCAAAAATTTTACTATTTGAATTCATATTTGGAAGGTGAAGCGGCGAGAGTCGTTTCAAACTTGGAGATCTCCAGTGATAATTACAAGGAAGCGTGGGCGTTGCTTAACGAACGGTATGATAATAAGCGTTTGTTGATAGATCACCACCTTAATTCGTTATGTAATATTCAGCCTATGATACGCGAGTCCGAAAAATCGCTTCGGTTTTTAGTAGATCACGTTTCTAAAAACCTACGAGCTTTATCTACTTTAGGCCTGCCCACAGACCAGTGGGACATCTTACTTATTTTCATTTTAACTAAAAAACTTGATTCACGAACAGTTACAAAGTGGGAGGAGGCGAGAAATGCACTGGATGACATTCCAACATTGGACATATTTAATAATTTCTTAAACGATCGTGCTAATGTATTACAAGCTTTAAGTAGAAACAAAAGTTCTAGTCAAAACTTTAATTCACAACAGCAGCATTCCTCGCATTCGGCCCCTACTCCTAAATTCAGCTCAAACAAAACTCAATTCTCTCTTGCTAGCACTAAACATGATGTGCCTACTAATTATTCAATAAATTGCATAATTTGCAATGACAGCAGTCATAGGATTTACGACTGCCCAATTTTCAGGAATAAAAATATACAAGAGAGAATTTTAGACGTTTCGAAACTTAAACTTTGTTCCAATTGTTTACGGCAAGGTCACACAATGTCTCAATGCAAAATGGGTCCTTGTCGCCATTGCAAGAAGCGTCATAATACTTTGCTTCACCAGCCAATTGTAAATACTAATACAAATACAGGTACTAATTCTGATACAGTTACTAACACAAACACAGTTAACTCAGTAGTGTCATTTTCCAAACAAAATAATAATGTATACAACACCACACAAGTTCTGCTTTCCACGGCGTTGATCAAGGTTACAAACCCTATCACAAATAAATCATTAAATGTTCGCGCCCTATTAGATTGTGGAAGCCAATCTTCATTTATTAGCCAAGCATTGAGAGACAAATTGTCTCTGCAAACCAATCTAATTAATACTTTAAATATTGTAGGTATTGGCAACAATTCATCCAACCAAGTAAAGGAGAATTGCATTGCCCAAATAAATTCTTTAGCAAACAATTCATACCAGGTCACTCTGTCATGTCTAGTATTGAGAGAGTTGACTGGTGAGCTGCCAAAGGCTCCTATTGATATGCGCCAATTAGCTTTGCCTAGTAATATAAGGCTAGCTGACCCTAATTTTGGTCAACCAGCACCTATTGATGTTTTAATAGGTGCCGATTTATTCTGGGACATTTTGAGAGGCGAACCACGTCCTCTGGGTTCAAATAACCTCAAGTTACAAAATTCTCGCCTAGGTTGGTTGATCGCCGGTCCTATTCCAACTAATGTCAAATTATCTGATACCAAGTTACCTATTCATTGCAATCATGCAACTCTTTCGAAGTCTTCTAAAGACGATTTTGTAAATGAATATTTACCTAAATTCTGGGAATTGGAAGAGATTCCCCAAAAAATAATTCTGAGCGAAAATGACAAAATGTGTGAAGAGCACTACATAACTAATACTGTACGCCAAAGTACAGGGCGATTTTGTGTAAAGTTGCCCCTAATTGATTCTCCTGATTGTCTGGGAGATTCCTATTATTCAGCCAGAAAACGGCTATTCAATCTAGAAAAACGCTTTAAGCAAAATTCCGCTTTAAAGTCACAATATATTGATTTTATCCTAGATTATGCTAAATTAGACCATTTATCACAGTCCCCCATCGATAAACCAAGTCCATCTTATTTTTTGTGCCATCACGCTGTGTTCAAGAAAGACAGTGAGTCAACTAAGACAAGAGTAGTGTTTGACGGTTCGAATCCCACGTCCTCTGGGTACTCGCTTAACGATATCCTCATGGTTGGTCCAAACATACAAGACTCTCTTTTCTCTATTCTAATTAGAGCGCGACAATACAAATTCCTATTGTGTGGCGATATTGAGAAAATGTATCGTCAAATAAGGGTACACGAAGACGATCGCAATTTACAATTAATACTATGGAGAGAGGAAGAGTCACAACCAATCAAGACGTTGCGATTAGATACTCTCACTTACGGCACTGCAAGTGCGAGTTATTTAAGCACAAGATCTCTCTGGCAGGTGGGCGAGGAGTCTGAGGACGACATTATTAAAACTATAATACAAAGGGATTTTTACGTAGATGACTTAATAACTGGCGCTAACGATGAACAACAATTACGCTACATAAAGAAGTCAGTCTCAGCAGCTCTAAGCTCTGCTTGCTTCAATTTAAGAAAATTTAAGAGTAATTTGTCTACTATTTTTGAAAGTTCAGATTTAGATACTCAACAAAATTTAACAATAAGTGAATCATCGAGCACTCTCGGTCTTGGATGGAACCCTTCCAATGATATTTTGCACTTCCCATTTCAGGTCCCATCCTCAAATAATCTTATCACTAAACGATTTATTATGTCGAATTCTTTCAAAATATTTGATCCGTTAGGATTGCTAAGTCCTTGTATAATTAAGCCAAAAATTATATTACAAGATTTATGGTCACAAAAGGTTGACTGGGACGAGCCCGTCAATCAAATTACAACAAATGAATGGCTTGAATTTACTAACAATTTGAGTTCACTTTCTAATTTACAAGTACCCCGACGAGTAGTCTGCGATTCGCCTAAGGTCGTAGAAATGCATTCATTCAGCGATGCATCACAGCGAGCCTACGGTGCGTGTGTTTACATTCGCTCTATAGATGAGAATGATGACGTAACCGTCAGGCTTTTGTGTGCGAAATCAAAGGTCGCTAGCCTAAAACCCGTTACGATTCCTCGCCTGGAACTATGCGCTGCATTACTCGCCGCCCGATTATGTAACTCTGTTATCGATGCAATTAGATACCAGCCATCACGTATTGTACACTGGTGCGACAGCAGCGTAGTTTTAGCATGGCTCAAAACAAACACAAATAAATTAAAAACTTTTGTAGCTAATCGCATTGGAGAAATCAATGAAACAACTAAGTCATCCGCCTGGAAATATGTTCCCTCAGCTTTAAATCCAGCTGACCTAATTTCTCGTGGTGTCACTGCCAGTCAGCTTCAAGACCTGGAATTATGGTGGTCAGGTCCAAGTTTTTTATCCCAGGATGAATCTTGTTGGCCCGAACTTCCTTCTCACTCTGAAAATGAAAACTTACCAGAAATTAAAAGCTTACGAACTAAAAATACACTAAATACTAAAAACTTACAAACTAAAACTACGCAATATTCAAAACATTTACACAAACCAAACTTACAAATTCCTACTTACTTAACTACTAACAAATACATACATAAATGTTCAATTCCATCTCACACTAAAAATGAAATGCGTGAAACAATGGCGTACAATATGTCACTAGTAAACAACGAATCCATTATCAATTTTGAGAATTATTCAAAATTAACTAAATTACAAAGAACTTTTGCTTACGTTCAACGCTTTGTTTTTAATTTAAAGAACCCTAAAACTAAACAGTTAGGAATTCTAACTACCGACGAATTAAATAAATCTTTCTCTTACCTGTGTTCCATAGCACAACAGCAATCATTTCCTATTGAGTATAATTTACTGTCCAAGAAATTAGAATTGAAAACTAAATCCAAAATCATATCACTTTCACCTTTCTTTGAAAATAATCTAATTAGAGTAGGTGGCCGTATTAGTAACTCTCAATACTGCTATAACAAAAAACATCCAATTGTGTTGGACTCATCGCACCACTTAACACGGCTTATATTTGAACGTGAGCATATACGCACTTTGCATGCTGGCCCCCAATCATTGCTGGCTACTATTAGAGAGCTTGTTTGGCCTATCAATGGAAGGCGCGTCGCACGGCGCACTGTAAATAACTGCGTACGCTGCCGTCGCGTTCAACCTAAAGCGCTATGCCCAAAAATGGGCAATCTACCACCCCAGCGACTAATTCCAGACTTTCCTTTTACGTCGGTGGGCTTAGACTTTGCAGGCCCCTTTCAAATTATAAATAGAAAAGGACGTGGTGCCAAATTAGTAAAGTGTTACTTATGCCTATTTGTCTGTATGAAATATAAATGCATTCACTTAGAAGCAGTCAGTGATTTATCAAAGGACGCCTTTATCATGACCTTTAGACGATTTGTTTCTCGTAGAGGAAAGCCAGTCGAAGTGTTTTGTGACAATGGGCGTAATTTTGTTGCAGGTGATAAGGAATTGTCTAATTTTTTAAAACAAAGTAACGTTTCTTTATCTGAATTTGCGGCCCAAGAAGGCGTAAGGTTCAATTTTATTCCTGCGTACGCTCCTCACTTCGGCGGAATCTGGGAATCCGGTGTAAAATCGGCCAAATTCCATTTAAAACGAGTCATGGGCAATTCTCATTTAACCTTTGAAGAATTGTCTACATTATTTGCGCAAGTGGAGGCAGTTTTGAATAGTCGTCCCTTGTGTCCCCTATCCAACTCTCCTAACGACTTCCTCTATCTCTCACCAGGGCACTTCCTCGTGGGGCGACCTCTAACTGCCCTACCCACTCCTACCTTGGAGGAACGTGCTGCCAATTCTCTAGCACGCTACGCACGGCTCGAGAAAATTCACCAACATTTTTGGAACCGGTGGCAAAAGGAGTATATAGCCGAACTGCAACAAAGAAGAAAGTGGAAGACAGAGAC
>NW_020653719.1:1683449-1700335 GCF_003589595.1 Hyposmocoma kahamanoa | reverse complement strand
TATTTCTGTTAGTTTCCTCGTAGCTGAAAAGGTACCTGGTTGAGTGAAGAAACTTAAATAAGTTCTCACAGGTGGCGTTTAAAATCCATTCAAAGATCGGCAACAGTTACAGCGAAATTTATAATATCAACTCGATCCATAGCTCAGTTGGCAGCGTTGATTCCAGTCGGATAGATATAATTTTTCTTTGCGTTTGTTTGATCTTCATAATCTTAATCTTGTTTAATAATTTGTTTAATCTTTCTATCAAGAATAATAACAATATTTTAATTGAATTTTAATGATGCTCAACTTGGGTAAGAATAATTAATCAAATTGCTTGTTTCTGATTTGTGAAATCTACTATTCCATTCAATAACCTAAAAGCCCTAGTGTGTGTGAAATTGAAGGATGGAGCTTAATCAATTCTAAGCAGCACTAGAGCGAATATGAAAATGGATCGATAATACCTATTTACATGAAGATGGTTCAAATGAGATAACGCCAACGGCATTTTGCATCATACGCGCATGTGTTCGTGGCATATGCTTCTGGGATCGAAGGTCTAGAATCGTAGACACGAGTCAAAACGTCGAGAACGAAGGAGGGTTGTTGATAAGTATTCATATTCAGTGCGGGAAAGGGTAATCTTTCCCCTCAAAAATGTAACCGTAAAGCGCTAGTGCACTTTCTTGTGTGTGTTCTCGGAAACGTATTGAACAAAAATAAATTAAATGACTAATCCACTAGCAAACTGCGTTACGTGGATGAAAAAAACCTAAAAAAATATATTGTTCCGATAACGAATTTTTAAATGGTACTCTTTAATTATTTGAAAATTGTGTTAAAAATGAGATAAATAATATAAAAGATAAAACAAAATCACAGTATTAAAGTTTTTACTTTATTTCTGTTTAAAAATTGAACATAGAGAGTTTTGTAACAGTAATCTTAAAACAACTAGTTTTGTAATTGTTTAGTATTAAAGTAGCTAGTTTAGCAGCAACACAATGATAACATGGCTAGTTTTGTTATAATGATAGTAAAATGTTATTTTGATTTTCCTTTAGACTCTTATATCCACATCGTCAACCATCAATATATCTTCATTATCTGTCATTTCTTCTTCTTCGGTCAGATTTGATTGTACTTGCCCGATAATATGAGTATAAAATTGAAGAATTTCGTATGAAACCAATCTTCGCCGAAATGTTTGACGAGCAAGTTTTTACTAAATAAACACGAGTTACCTCTCTAAAATAATAAATAAAATACTAAACAAATGACGGATTTTGCACGAGTTTATGCTCTGTTAGCAAATTCTCAAGTAAAGACTTAAGTAAGTAAGGTAGCATTTAAGGCACCAAAAGGAAACAGCTTAATACAATTCACTTTCAATCATTTATTTCCTTTTAAGCAAGTAATATACATGATAGTTCGTTACTAAATTACATAATAAAAAGAAGACAGTTAGTACATACCTGTATAAATTAACAACCTTTGTATACGGCACCCACAGTATTCACAATATTTCCTCTGTCTAGGAAATTCGAACACAGACTGCATACATTTTCTTTTGTGACCATACCATCAAGCTTCGCCCCACCACCGTTTTGGTGGGTTAACAGACTGTGATTTCATTGGTTAACGCTTTTGGTAGACCGATGCTTGATTGATTGGCATTTCTTTTAGAAAGGGATTTAGATACTTTAAATGTTATTATTGCTAAACTGACATACAGAAATGATATCAGGCAGGCTGTAATTTAGACGTACTTTAAAAAAAATATATAATTAATATGAAAAACCTTTCAATTATAATATTATAATTTATATTAAAATTATAATATTATAATATTATTAATTTAAATTATTATTAAATTAAAAATTATAATATTGTTAAGCATGTAATCGAACATAAGTTCGAATCGATTACATGCTTAAGGTATGACAATAATCGATACAAGTTCTAATTTGTATTCGTTACGCTAACAGCTCAATAGATCAGACAAAATTGTAAGTCAATGGACAAAATGGCAACTTTTCAAAGTGTAAAAAATTAAGACAAGCGACTTTTGCATGACTAATCAACATTTGATAGTGATTTGTTTAGAATATACCAAGTTTTGGCACTGTATTGTTGAAGTATTTGAAATTATTTAAAACACTGACCCTTTTCACGCCATTAACTAAAATTACTACTCCTACTTAAATATTACACAGCATCACATACGTTGCTCTGACCCCAAAGTAAGTAATCAAAGCACTTATATTAAGGAAATCGGAAACAACGACGGTACCACAAACACCCAGACCCGTGACAATACAGAAAAGATTTCTACATTGGCCCGGCCGAGGATCGAACCCGGGCCCTCAGAGATGGCTACACCATGAAAACCAGACAGGCATTCGACCACGGAGGTCATCATAAATTGTATCGAGTTGTGTTTTAAAAGGTAAGTAATAGCAACTCTGCACTATCCTCTCAACACAAACAGTTCTAAACAATATAGAAAATCATGTGGATAATTGAAATAGAAGCGCAAACATTTTCAATCGCTTGCATATTCGGATTGTTTGTTATTTTGATGGGCGAACCCTACTAAGAAGTCTTATTTACTTATTTATTCATGGGAAACTAACAGTTTCAAACACTTAATAAAAACAGGAACGCAAACCTAAAGCCAACTACAGATTATCACATATAGTTTCAGATAAATCAAACAAGAGCATTAAACAAAACGAACAAGAAACAGTATGTATTAATCATCATCATCTCAGCTCGTTAACACACACTGCTGGGTATAGGCCTCTTTTGCACGCCAGCTCAATAGGTCCTGTGCAAATCTCATCCACAATCTTCCGGCCACCCGACGTCATCGTCCGACCATCTAGCAGGTGGTCAGCTTCAAGGACGTCTCGCTCTTATCTGTAGTATAGATAGACTATATTTATAGTCTAACTGCAACATGTGGTGCGTATTGCTAGGTTAGCATTTAAGTTTACATTTTATTTTATATTGTATTATTTACTCACTTATATTCCGGAGACCGAACAATAAACATGTCTATTTAAATCAACGTATTTCACTCTACCATCTACGTCCATCCTTTTTAATAATATGAGATGGCGACCCATACCAGCGAACTTATCTTTTGTGAAGAACAGTAAATTTGAACTACATAACAATGAAGATTTCAAGACAGAAAATTTAATATCAAGAAAGAAAAAAGAAGATCAATTTATAGAAGATCAAGAAGAAAAACTATAGAAGAAAACTAATTGAAGCAAAATTATATTGAAGAATAGATTATAGAAGAAAATAATAGAAGACAAATTATAGAAGAAAAATCATGAAAGAAAAATTATAGAAGAAACTTTACAGAAGATTAAAATGGAAAAAAAGAAGAGTTAACGTTATAGAAGACTGCAAGAAAGAAGAAAGAAGCGTACGCGCGGTGTCCAGGGTAATCCCGGCCCACGGAGTCCAGGGTATAGCCCGGCCCATGTAGCAGCGGTGTCCAGGGTAATCCCGGCCCATGGAGTCCAGGGTATAGCCCGGCCCATCCATCAGTGATGCGGCATGCAGCACTACGACGGAGCGCATCGTGTCATCAACCACGGAGTCGGCAAG
Source organism: Hyposmocoma kahamanoa (assembly GCF_003589595.1). Lineage (NCBI taxonomy): Eukaryota > Metazoa > Arthropoda > Insecta > Lepidoptera > Cosmopterigidae > Hyposmocoma > Hyposmocoma kahamanoa. The sequence goes on along the minus strand of NW_020653719.1, from coordinate 1,696,723 downwards.
GACCACGTCAAGCGTCTTCATGAGTCATCTTTACTTTCGTGCGGTTCAACATACGTCCGGAGTGAATTATGTTATAATGTAAGTTAGAATATTCTTTTATTATTTTGTAGGTATGTAGTAGGTATACAAAGTCGAGTTTAATTACAAGTATGTCTGAGCAATTAAAGGAGATTCATATTAAGTTGGATTATTTAAGAGAATATTTGTGTAAAATCGGTCCAGAGAGACGTAAAAAAGATATTGCTTATAAGAAATTAGAAGAAGCTACTAGCTATTATGAACGTTTGGAAGATATTGTGTCTCAATTAAATAAAGAGGTCGACGAACAAAAGCTAAGCTCAGAAGCTTTTCAATATTTTCAACATTTAATTAGCGAAATTAAGAGTAATTATAAGAAAATTAAAATATTATTAGCTCACGTAGATTCAGGGACTCAAACAACAATGGCGAGTTCATTTGATATAAAAACCGCCATTTCCCTGTTACCTGTGATGAACGGTCAAGATCTCGTTACTAAACAATTAATTGATAGCATTTTATTATACAGTTCTTTAATAAATGACAGTACACAGACTCAATTGATCTTGTACTAAAAACTCGACTATCACCTAGTGCTAAATTAAGGTTAAAAAGCACGTACTCTACTGTGAAAGATTTAGTACAGGATATTAGAAAGTTTTTGTTGCCTAAAAAATCAACAGAAGCTTTACAAACACAGCTTTTCAGAGCAAAACAGGACGTAGATCGATAGAGGCATTTGGGACGGAGCTAGAAGAGTTGTTTGTAAATTTGACATTAACTCAGTCCGATGAGGATAGCGCTAAATTTGACATATTGCGTCCTCTTAACGAGAAAACTGCGATCAAACGATTCGCAGATGGGCTCTCCGACTCAAGGTTGAGCACCATTGTAGCTTCACGGCAGCTCACATCGCTTCCCGAAGCTATTAGGGTAGCTGTTGATGAAAGTATAATGTCGTCACAGCAGTCAAAGCAGGTTATGCAGTTTAGGCCGCTTGCCTATAATCGCGGATTTTCACAAGGTTCTTACAAACGCAGTTCTTATGGCCGAACAAATACTTCCAGTTACCATAACGGTCACAAGAATTCAAGATATAAAAATAATGCAAATAATTATAACAGAAATCATGGAAATCATGGTAACGAAGGTCAAAGAAGTACCTTTGTAAATTCCAGGCATAGAAGTAAAGACACACGTGACTCGCGTCAGCAGTCACGCGGTGGCCGCGCTCACTTTTCACGGGTTCAGCATAACGTGCATGAGATAGCGGCTCAGGAACGGGACCTTTAGATAGTGATAATTATGATAGTAAATATATTTTAACTCTGCAATGTAACTTTACTAAATATGTAGAAGCGTATCCGCTAGAAAAAAAGGATACAGTGTCAGTTGCTAGTTTATTTGTAAATAATTTTATATTGAGATATGGTATCCCAAAAGAGATAATTACGGACCAAGGCACAGAGTTCATGTCGTCAGTTATGGTTGAAGTATGTGAATTATTAAAAATTAACAAACTTCACTCGACCGAGTATCACCACGAAACTATAGGTTTTTTTTTTTTTTTTTATTAAAAATGGACGTACTCTTGACCACTACCTAGCCCTAGAGCAAAGATGAGGTCTACGTTGGTACGAGCTCGCCCAGAAGATGCCTATTCAATCGCACCTTGAAAATATTCGGGTTGTGTGTACTCGGAAAAATAGACGCAGGCAGGGAATTCCAGTCACGGGCTGTGCGCATTATAAAATATGTTTTTCATATAATACAACCGTGCATACCGAGACACAATACACTCCATACGAACTAGTGTTTGGAAAACTTTGTAATCTGCCAAATAATTTGTTGTATTCTGATGTAGAACCTTTATATAATCCTGATGCTTATCCTTTACAACTAAGATACAGGTTACAACGAGCACAGGCGGACGCTAGAAATAATTTATTAGATGGGAAAAGTTTAAGAAAGATAAAATACGATAAACATATAAATACTGTAAAATATAAGAAAGATGATTTAATTTTGTTGAAAAACCAAGTAGGGAGTAAATTAGATAACATTTATTTAGGACCATATATTGTTATTGAAGATTTGTCACCAAATGTAAAAATTTTGAAAGATGGTAAAGAATATATAACACATAAGAATAATACTAAATTGTTTGTAAATTAATTAGTAAACTTTTGTTGGACTGTTAAGTAATTATCAAGAATTTCTTGTAATTAAGTTTAAAAAAAAATGTGTTTTAACAAGTAACACGCAACACATTTTTTTTCTCTGGAACCCCTATAATGAGATAGACTATATTTATAGTCTAACTGCAACATGTGGTGCGTATTGCTAGGTTAGCATTTAAGTTTACATTTTATTTTATATTGTATTATTTACTCACTTATATTCCGGAGACCGAACAATAAACATGTCTATTTAAATCGACGTATTTCACTCTACCATCTACGTCCATCCTTTTTAATAATATGAGATATCGAGTACCACTCAGTGACCGCCTTGGTCCATCGGTCGTCGTCCCGCCTAGTCAGAAATTAAATAGAATGTCTGTGTGATTTTATGCTTTAGCGCATCAACATTACAATTGAATATATTAACATCCAGGTCATGATTGCCCTGCACACTATCCAAAGTTTTCCTAGTTCTACAAAGTCATATGAGTTATAATGTAATTTCTTTTAAGATGGGTAATATGATGGGAAAATGAAGTAAACACCACATTGTCGTAACTTTGTAATTTCTTACATCTAGGAGCATTATTTCACGTAGGTATCGCTTGGGAATTTTGGCCGTTTTATAACTTTTGAGAATTTCATGCACAGGAAGCCAATAAATACTACTTTCTTGAGATTTTTATTACACTATGTATATTGCAATTTGCTATTTTTCAAAGTGGAAACAACAGAAAATTACTTTAAGATATGTGAGAATGGAAATTACAGCACCATCTTTTGTAATTTTCCAATGGTCATAGCTGATTCACTGTCATAATAGAAAACTGTTTCATCTTCATGGGCAGCAATCGCGGTAACCTGAGAACGCGAATATGCGATAATGCAAAATTTTCGAAAACTGTAATTATGGTGCCATTTGATGGTAAGTATAGAAAGTTCTTCAAAATCCTTTTTATTTATTAATATATCCATTCCATCTTTTTTTATTAATAACCAATCAGTACAGAGTACTAAAAAAACCGACCTCAAAAGTACGTGGAATTACGTCTATTTGCTAAGTTTTATTGAAATATCCTTAAATTTGCCACTATACAGGACTTGACACTGGAGATAATAAAATTCGGTTCTCACTACTCAAAGAATATTGAGAGAAAATGCCTTGAATTGGAGAAATAGCAAAATCAACCATTAAAGTAATTGCTCCTTAAGAAAATTTAGGCGCTATTTATAGAAATGAATCATTATGTAAGAACAACCACCCTTAGAGGTGGATGATTTCCTTCAAAATGAAATGGGACCACTGTGGAAGTACCCCCTTTCCAACAAAAAAAGAATCATGAAAATCGGTTCACAAATATCGGAGTTATCGCGTAACATACACACAAAAAAACATACAGTCGAATTGAGAACCTCCTCCTTTTTTGAAGTCGGTTAAAAAATAAGTGCGCATTTGACCTCCATCTCACTTGATGAAGAGTGACTATGAAATCGACGATGGAGCATGCACATATAAATTATGCCTATTCCCTCTCGCTTTGAAAAGGACCACGTTATACCGTTCAGGAAACAAGTCTGCAGGCAGGGTGTTCCGCTCCGTAGCCGTTCGCCATACAAACGTAGAATCGAAACGCTTCGCGCAAATCCTTGGAATAACCACAATAGTCGAACCGCAGTCTACGTCTAGTCGTGAATAAATATAGCGGACACAGGGACGGTTGCTTCAGATATTCCCTGGACGTTATAAATTGGGTCTTTTCAAGGCGAGAGTAAATAGGTATTATTTAGGTGTACGTACTCCATCGTTGACCTCATCGTCACTTTCCACCAGGTGAGATGCAGGTCAACTGCTAAGTTTCGTCTTTCCTCTACTATCCTTGACTTTGTTTCCTATATTTATACTTTTTTTTTTTTTTTTTCCATTTTTTTTTTTTGTTGATGATAGAGCGGGGAAGACGAAACTAAATCATGAAATTCCCTCGCACACTCTCCGTGATATATCAGGCATATCTGGCGTCCACTAACAAAACCCGGCTAAGTGACAAATGGTCAAATATCCGTTTTAAATAGACAAAAATAGAGCACAAAATTCTCTTTTAAAAACCAGTTAAAATTAGTTAACGTGTTCGACTTATCGGAATCTTTTTTTTTGCGTGGGGAAATCCTCCGAGGATACCTCTCCGCCGCGGGGGCAGCGGGAGGTTATGCGGACTTCTACCGGCTAAAACCCCACGGTGGCCTTCGGGTGCTCTAGTGGGAAGGATCCGGGATCGACTTTGCGCACCGGAACCCCCCCAGCACCTAGGAGGAGCTACGTCCTTCCCCTCCTCTCCTCACGACGAAGCGGGCCACACCGCCCCGTCGTCCTCCTCGCGGCTGCCTAACTTACTGGCGAACGAAGCCCCCACTCCGATCGCCCGCAGCCGCGAAGGTACGCCGGCGCCGAGCGGGATCGGCCCTCTCCCGATCACGCTCGGCGACCTCCTTCTGAAGCATCACCGCTTCACAGAAGGAGACCACTGCCTCATGGGACTCTTGATCCGCCAACATAGCCGCTATTAAGCCTGGCGGAGAGAGATCTCACCCGATCCGGGCAACCAGGATGTTCCGATCGGAGGCCCATGCGGGGCACTCCTCCAGCGTGTGCTGGGCGGAATCCTGGTCCCTCCCACAGTGGTGGCACTGCGTCGTCGACTCGCGTCCGATCCGATTCAGATACTCACCGAAGCATCCGTGCCCGGCGAGTATCTGTGTCAGTCGGAACGTGGTGACGCACTTCCGCTGGCTCAACCAGACTTCGAGGTTGGGCAGGATCGCGCCGACGTCGCGCTGGCGCGAGATCCACGGCTGTTTCAGTCTCTCGCGCCACTTCTCGAACGCCCGTCGGCGCTCCTGCCACCGCACTTCCGGCGGCGCAGCTTCCTCCGCCTGGCGGAGGACTTATCGGAACCTATCCTAACGATGCATGACTGAAATATCATTAAACAATTTCAATATCCTAAAACTGGGTTATGATTTTTTATGATATTTAAAAAAAAATCATTTAGCCACGTTTTAGTTGGTGGACGGCAAAGATAAGTAGGCAACTTTGCGGCTGTGTTCAAGGCTCTGCAGCTTCACTTCTACTAATTCCGAGTCACCTTTAAGCACTATAAGCCTCTTGACATGCTTTTCAACTAATGTATCAAAGGTGGCCTGTTGGTTTTTAGCAGAACCATCCCATAGGTGGCAGCAGCAGAATACTCTTTAGTCGACCGGGCTTGCTTGCTTGGTACATCTGAAGCGACTGTCCCGCTGTGAAGCTTCACTCTCCTGATAAGTTTTCCTTAACTTTTTGAATTTTTTATCGTTTTTTTCCTAACCTTCTATGTCGTACAAGAGCACGTCATTAATTCGATTCTGTGCTGTATTGCTAAATTACAACTGTTTTTTCAAAAACTTCTTTGCTCTTTACAGCTGCTGTATACGTCCCCGCTTCCTCCTTCGATTCTACCTCTCAGACAACTAACACACACGCAAGAAACATTACCATAAACTATTACATGCGATCATTCACTGACTCATGCTGCAGCATCACACCATTCACACTCACACAAACACATTTTTTTTTTATTTGAATAATTTGTTCACAGCGCTAAGCGATGAATTAGCGGTATTTGGAAAACTTATTTTATTAATACTATACATATATAAATTTAAAAAAAATAGTTAAAAGTGTACATATATTGATCTCAAAGTTTTAATTTTTAAACTAAATGTGTAAGTAAAAGTAAAATGTGGTTAACCATAATTAGTTTTACTAAATTAGAATAATTCCTGAATTGCAACGCTTGTGAATGTAAACTGTTGTGAACCCGAATAAATAAAATAAATAAATAATAAAAAATAAAAGTGGTTTCTTTGAGTCTCAATACATACAAATTGTCGTAAATAATTTTCTTAAGCTTTTTACATAAAAAGCTGGTAGTAAAACATTTTTACTCTTATTACAGGAAAACGCAGGTGATACAAAAGCTTAAATGCCGTAGAAAGCTTTAAAAGCGTCATGGCAATTACTAGCTGTGCTTGAATATTGTTAAAATTGAGTTTGCTCAGGCATTACCAGTTCGATTATGGTTGTCTGTGCTGATACTTCAATTACATTGCTTTAAAATCTTGATGACTCTATTTTGAAAGACATTGTCTTTCAAAATAGAGTAATTCGTCTTTATTACTAATATGACGATATCGTGTCTTTTGAATTCACTAGAAGCACAGTACGGTATGTTCCAACATTGTTTATTCGGACAAGTTATTTAATAGACAAGTTTTGTTTTGTAGAAATAATGTTATAGTACGTTAATACTTTCAACTTCGTCATTCTTAATTAATTGGTGAGCCAAATGCTTACCTAAATATTAAAATTTCAAGATTGCTTTTTTTTATTACTGGCATGATCAAATTACTTGTTTTACGTACGATTTTCAAACCACGATTAGGGATAGTAGTTTTATTGTAAACGGGGTTTAACCCTAATTTGAGTTTTACGCAGAGACAACGATAGCTTCATACACTGATGGAACCAAGACTCGCACTGATTTGCTTTTTATAAGTCTTCCGTCAAATCGGAAACTATTCTCTTGTAAATAAATTTTATACAAAAGTACCCATTGAAATTCTTCAAAATCTTTTATATTGACTGACATTCAGACAGATTGCATTACTGGTCTTCAGGAAAACTATCACAATATAATGAATTTAATTCAGGTGTCACATTACTTGACAATTAAGTACTGCTGGGTCTGCACTTCCCACTGGACTCTAGAGGATTTTTAAATTTAAAATTGAAATTTTTAATTTTTTGTAAATAAACGTTCTATCTGCAGATCATTTTGAGGTTTCTGATGGTATACGCCTTTACTTTTTTGCCATCTCAAAAAGGGCTATTGGCTGGTTATTATTATTAATACCTAGTTTGGTTTGAAACAGCTTCTTAACGGTTGAGCTATAAATGTTTTATGTAGCATTCTCAGTTTATGTCACAATATATTGATTCTGTGCTATAAGATGTTAACTGCCTCCGTGGCCGAACGGTTACCATGCCGGACTGCCACGCAGAGATCCCAGGTTCGATTCCCGGGCCGGGAGAAATATTTGTACAGCCTACATTTATTTATCTCGTGAGTTTGGGTGTAATTTATGATTGTCTGTGTGTGTGTGTCCATGGCATCCGCGATTCAGGGTTTCTCTAGTGCGGAGCTATGTTGAGTGTGTGCGTTATTATTATTATTATTATGTTTCGCTGTGGTTATACCAAATCTCAGTACAATACTTCCCTTACCTAAAAAGATAAAGGACACTTTCTTATACTTCGTCGTTCTTTCTTATCCATTTTGAACAAAAAGTCAACAAACAAGTCACTGACCCGACCACGGTTTAGTGATATATCAAGTCGAAACTTTTTTATCATATCAAGTGACGGGACGAATAAGTCATGCACCTAATGGTAAGCTACACGCCCGTCCATAACAGTTGCAGTGCCACTCAGAGCTTTAAATCACAAAGATCCGAAGGGCACTGCCACTGCGCCTGTCACCCTGAGACATAAGTTGACAAGTCTCATGTGCCTGTAATTTCACCAGCACCCTTACCCTTACCCTTCAAAACCGGAACACAGTAATGGTGACATTACTGCTTGGCGACATAAATAGACAAGGTGGCAGTACTTCCCTGGACGAACTCTTTCAAAAGGAACTCTACTGCTACCGAAATCTTCGAATTATACGTGAAAGTGTTAATTATTCGATTTGTTGAGTAATTGCTTTACAATTTTAACCAAACAGTTTTGTTTATTTTTTGTTCAAAGTGGATTGGAACAGACTTTAAATTAATTTCTTTCATATGGTTTCATTGGAAAAACGGAGGTGGATAAGTGATTTAAGCGCACTGCAAATTACCAATGAACTGTCTGACTGTGGGTTACTAGAGATGTTGCTCTTCAGAATTCTGACTCGGTCTGTGCGTAAACAACGATTATTCAGTATACCCCTCACAAAAAATAATGTATCACAAAATAACCCTCTGTGATATCAAATTGAAATTGAAATTCAAAAACATTTATTTGAGATAAAAATTCATATAATGCTAATAAACAAAATAACTTATGATCTAGTATTTGTATTAATATTATTTAATTAAAGGGACAAAACAGGATAGTTTTGGGTGCAGGTGCATTTATGATGATCATGCCATCTCTATAGGAATGAGACTGTAACTATCTACTTTTGAATGTAGGGCACAATTATAATTGGACACAGATATGCCTACTTGCGAAGGGATTTTCCTACTGCTAGATTATACTCTGAATGTGGGATGCTATCTGTGACACAACGCTTTATCGAGAAGGTTTAATCTCCGGCGCCACTCTACCATTCCTCTCGACCCCGTGAAGTATCACATAGAAGATTTAGCTACCCAGTTTGCCCCAATGTAACTTGTCGAACAGCATTTGCTAGTCGTCAATTCTATGCTCTGAGCTCATTTCTTTGTATAACAAACTTCATAAAAAAATACATATATATGGGTGAATATCAATAAATGCATTTTTTTCTAAATTTTGGTGGCGCAATTTTTTTTTTAGATTTTCCAGTATACGAGACTCGTTTGCAATAAAATGAAACATTTCATTTATATATACGTGACCGGGACATAACCATTTCCATTAACTTCAGAGATATAAGCAATTAAAAATTTTTCTCGCCACCAATACTTAGAAACGCCACCAAAACGCTTATCGGTTGCACCAGAATTGAATATTGACACCAAACTTGGAATATATATAAAAACAAAGACAATTAAGTAAATTTAATTGTTTCTTTAAATTTAATTGTGATAAAAATTTGTTTGCCCCTTTAAAACGACGCACACTTGGAATTTTCTTCTGCTTTTTCTTTTTAATATCATGTGACGGGACGAACGAGTCATGCGCCTGATGGTAAGCTACACGCCTGTCCATAACAGTGGCAGTGCCATTCAGAGCTTTAAATATGCAAAGATCTGAGGAGCACTGCCACTGCGCCCGTCACCCTTAGACGTAAGTTGGCAAGTCCCATGTGCCTGTAACTTCACCAGCACCCTTACCCTTCCAAACCTAACTAAGCTAACATTACTTCTTGGCGACAAACATAGGTAAGGTGGCAGTACTTTCCTGGATTTTAGAGATTGAGTTCATTGTTGCTTTAATTAGCAGTTGAAGAACTATGATACACAACGTCATCTCTACGAATGTTTCCTAAAGATAAGTTGTAGAAACCCAAATGTTTACCATGAGGACATACGGTAGGTTTGTCCGGACATTGAGGCTTGATAAGGCATCGTCATCATTCACAGCCTGATTTCACCCACTGCTGGGTATAGGCCTCCCGAAATTTGTGCCATCCATCACGGTCCCGTGCTAGCCGCATCCATTGACACCCCGCTACGCGTACTATGTCGTCGACCCATCTTGGAACAGGGCGCCGGACGTATATTTTGCCCATCCTCGGCCACCAATCAGTCGATGTCTAGCTCCACCTGTCATCACCTTGCCTAGCTAGGTGTCCCGCCCATCCCCATTTGAGTTCCATGATTCGAGTTCCAGCATCCTGGACTTTCGTCCATCGTCGGATCTCAACGTTCAGAACTCGGTCTACAAGGCTAATGCCGAGCATAGCGCACTCCATGTCCCTCTGTGCGACTCTCAACCTGTATACAGTCTCCTGAGTGAGCGCCCACGTCTCGTCACCATACGTCATGGTGGGCAGAACACATTGATTAAACAGGCGGGAATTCAGATACTATGGAACCTTACCTGATTTAAGGATGTCATCTAACTTGCTAAACACAGCCCATCCCAGCTGCATTCTTTTTGAGATCTCTTTAGGCTGATGCTTTTTGCCAAAGGACAGAACATGTCCGAGACAGACGTACTGATCGACTCTCTCCAGCGTCTTATTTCCCACCGTGACAGTGGTATTTGACGGGCTGGAGAGATTCGCCATAATCTTCGTCTTGGACATATTCATCCTTAGGTCAACTCTCAAAGAAGCCTCATATAGTTGTTCTAGCATCCTTTGGAGATCGTCGAAACTTGCAAATAGCATGAGATCGTCCGCGAATCTTAGGTGAGACAAATAGTGTTACACCATTGATGTTAATGCGGCGGTTATACCATTTAAGGGTTTTTACGACATCCTCAAGTCCTCGCCGGATTGGAACGGGATTGGTTAAATCGTGAACTCGTACCTGCAGAGTGGCTGAATGGCAGAGCTCCCGGAGCACATCCACGTAGTGGGAATCGATGTGGCAGCGATGAAGAGCGTGGAACACGGCCCAATGTTTGATACTGTCAAAGGCCTTCTCATAATCGACGAAGGCATGACAAGGGGCCGGTTAAATTGGAGACATTTCCCCATCAGCTGATTAACCGTGTGGATATGGTCGATGGTTGAGAAGTCGCTCCGAAAGCCAGCTTGCTCAATAGGCTGCGCTTCGTCAAGTTCACTGGTAAGCCAGATGGTCAAAATCTTTGTAAAAAGTTTATAAATCTGAGAGAGCAAGCTAATCGGCCGATAATTGCTAAGTTTTGCAATGTCGCCTTTTTTGTGAATGATGGTGACGATGGCATTCTTCCATCTTCTGGTGTTCGAGCTTCATGAAGAACTTTGTTGAAAAGTTTCACAAGCACTTTTACAACAGGATTTTCTCCTACTTTGAGTAGTTGGACTGAAACACCATCATCTCATCATCAGCAGATGATGGTGTTGATAAGGCACTGACTACTAATTTAGAGTTATTGCTTTTTCTACAAATACCCTGAAGAAAATTCAATTTACTAAGAAAAGGCTTCATATACTAAAGAATGAGCCAGTCTTTTTGAACAATTTCGTAATGTACACGTTTAATTTGAATATTATTACCGTCATTTTTGAACAACATTGCTGATATTTATATTCGTTTATCTGGCATTGAAACCTGCCATTGATAATATTAAAATTAAACTTGTAGAAAATTATGAAATTGTAGAAAAAGACTGGCCTTTTCCTGGTAACATGAATTTTCTTCAGGTTGTAAATAAATTTTATTGAATGTCAAGATGTTTCACCACTATGATATTCAATTTTTTTTTTGGGAAATTACTCCAGTAGTTAGTTATAATTGTTCCAAGTGTCATTTCTTCAGGTTATTTGGAAAAAAGTAACAACTCTAAATTAGCATTCTGTGCCTTATTTTGCATCAAGCCTCAATGTCTCGATAAACCCACCGCGTGTCCTCATGGTAAACATTTGAGTTTCTAAAATTTATCTTCAGAAAACATTCCTGGAGATAGCGTAGTGTATCGTAGTTATTCAACTGCCAATGAAAACAACAATGAACTAAATTTTCGTGTTTGACGTTCTCAACAAAATCATTTAATCAATGATATCACCGTTAATTTAAGTAAAATACAAATTTAAAAGATCGCTAAGGTACAAATAGATCAAAAAGCAATTAAGTAATTTTTGGTTATCTGAAAAACTATGAATAGCACTATCTTTCTTAAGTTTATTGGGACAAATAAACCACAATACTTTAAAACAATTTTCGAAATTGAACGTTATATTCAAAAATATCATAACAATTTAAAATTTGGTGGCGTTTTTAAGTTCAGGTGGTAACACAAACGCCACCAAAACCACCAAATTTGGGCCACGTAAGATGAAATCTCAAAAAATAAATTACGGGAAAAAAAGTAAAAGCTTAAAAATCAAACCGAGACGATTAAATTGTGATAAAATAATGACAAAATTAGTCTCTTAATTTGGTTTCAGAATACGACCTTAGGGCAAAACAAAAATTGAGCCCAAATGGAGCCAGGAAAGCTGAATATTTTTTGTCCCACGTGTCACCAAAGGGCATATAATTACTTTTTTGGCGGGAAATGGAACACAGGGCCCATGTTTTTCGCTGCCAGGTCCTAATACACGACTGAGGCTTGCGCGGGGCAAGAACGTAATGGTTTTTAGTTAAACTACTTACCAGTTGAATATTTGCACCAAAACTACAATTTTCGCGTGGACAAAGTTTGATCAAGTACCCAGTCTCACACATACTGGTAATTGCAATACTTTCAATGATTTTAGTTACTGCTTCTAACACAACATACATGGTAATAATAACATACATGGAAATGTTTTTCTTAAAAGCGTACACATTTTACCTGAACGACTATTTTACACAATGAAACAGAAAGTGGACACACCAGCAAAATTGAAATTTGGAACATTAATATTTTTTATTAATTATTATTGTACAATGAATTTTCTGAAATTCTTGCCCTAAACTCATTTTACGTCTAATTAAACTATAAAAAATTAATCATTAATATTTCTTCACTTTATACCTGGTTTCTCAGCCTGGACTTGCAAAATTCACGCATGAGATATTCACCCATATACCTTATGTGCATTTAAGATCAAAAAGAAATTGTTTAAATGGCTACAAACACAATCTTTTGATGAGACCGAAAAAAAATTGGTAATATAATTATAATGTTTGACGGTTTCCCTTTTACCCCTTAATTTACTTAGTATTTGTATATATCAGTATTTGCATAAAGCATAATAAAGAAATAATAAATAAATAGAAAAAAATAAAGATTCCCACACAACGGCACAAACTATATAGGCACCTTACGTTGTACAATACTTACATTACATTTACACTATTCTATACACGTCTTCATAACCGGTTGTAATATATTTGTAATTTTGTTTACTGGCGGAGGTTCGTCAGCAACTCCCAAAGTATAGGGTTACCCTAGTTTGGGAACTGATTGATGGCCTGTCCACTGTTTTTTGTCAGTTTACGTACAACCATAATTTGTATGTATTTTGTGACCTATGGTATTACTGTTGTACTGAATAAATTATTATTATTACTGTATTAATTTTTATGTTTTTTTTTCTATATTGTTTGTGTCTGATGTTTGTTATTGTTCCATAAATAAAAAATAAAATAAAATAATAAAAGACATGGACGGAATATTGAATACTATACTAGATAATAGTATAATGT
>NW_020653719.1:1616012-1643449 GCF_003589595.1 Hyposmocoma kahamanoa | reverse complement strand
AGCACGTATTGCCAATTTTACGGCATATAATTTACATAATTAAATTAATTTAACAGTATATTACTAAATTTTAATTATAAAATGTCAAATATTAATTTTAATTTTAATTTTTAATTATATTTATGTCATTATTATCATTATTATTAGTATTATAATGTACTATATTATACCTTTCGTAGTTCTCGGTATTGTTTTCCCTATAGACCATAGGTTCCCAAACTTTTTGGCTCACCGCACAAAATAAAAAAATTTCAACGCCCACCAGCACAAAAAGTAATTGAAAACACGTCTTTTTTACATTACTTACAAGGAATATATAATAATTCAGGATAATTTAGGTTTTTTTCAAATGCGGTAGCACCCCCTGGGGGCCTACCATAGCCTTTCCAAAAACAATCTTATTTCAATGTAAACTTAAAGTAAGCTTGTTATAATATTACTCATATCCGTACCATGACAAACCTCTCAACCAAGTAATGTATTATTGCTTAAGTAACTGAAAGAACGAATGATTTCCCAATATTGTCTATTCCTTACTAAAAATAGGAAAGAAATAACGCTATATGAACTATATAATGCCATCTTTTTCTTTTTTGATGTTCCAAATCGTCTTATCGTAGTATAATGTTTAAGTACCTAATGTTAATTACATTCAGAAAATTTTGACTCTAAAAAAAGAAAGTATAATAATAAAATCTGTTAAAATTACGTTGTTTTCAATTATTTTTCCGCATTTTCATAAAGAAAAATAAACAAAACAATTGATAATCACGTTGAAAAAACTTAAAAAACTTGATAGTCACGTTGCGAATTTGGATCTATAGTCTGGTGTCGACTGTTAGTGTCGCCAAGGAGCATATAGATATCGCTGTCATAATTTTATGAAAAAAATATCGCGTATTTTTATTTAACGAGAAATTATTTTCTGTGTAATATTAAATAAAAAAATAAACAAAATATCGAAGGGATTTATCTAAATAAATACATTCAACTAACTTTTAATCATTACAAATCGATATTTAGACAATAAATTCGAAAATAATTTTATTTCCTCTGCGTCTGAGAAACTATTTTAAGATTGCTAAATTTGACATAAAAACAACATTACTTTAATGTTAAAGTCGCGTCATAGTACGAATTCAGTGAATGAATAGTCACAAAGCTGCCAATAAAACATCATAGTTTTAACATTATAATAAGCTTATTTTAAGCGCGTCATGGTACGAAATATTAATGTAAGGTTAAAGTAATATTGTTTTAAGAGGTTATGGTAGGCCCCCTGGATAGCGTCAACGCCCCCCAATTGCTTCCGATGCCCCTACCGTCCCCCTAGGACTCTTCAGCGCCCACTGGGTAGGGACCACTTTAGACCATTTTGGGAAACTATGAACTAGATAATTGAGTTGGAAACGTATACTGCCTCTACCTCTGCATGCCAGACCCACTTATACCTAATATGTGGTTATCCAGCAAATAAGCTACGTAATCGATTTTTCATAATATGATTACCTAAGTTCTGTAGTTTTGACTCGACCAAATTAAAAAGCGGTTGAAACATTTATACTATTAACACTGTTGTAGGAATTGGTATTCTTTAGCAAAGTTCTAAGGGCGTTTGTCGACGTTTCCGATCAGGAACATAATTAAATTGAGAAACGTAGACATTTTATTAAACCGTAGCGTTCCTCGTAGCGCTTTGGGTGATCGTAGAAGCAATAGCGTAGCCACGGGTCTTTTCAATTGAAATAGTATTCCAATTGAAAAGACATTACAATTTTGAGTCTTTGAGAGAATATTGTTTTATGTCTCTTGTTGATATTGAAGTTGTTCATTGTTGCTGAGATCAGAGTATTAGGTACGTTGTTTATGTCAAATTTGGAGTCTGGCGCTAAAACTCAAGAACATTATTTTGTATTGCAAAACGAGCAACTTCTCTTTTACGACAATTGAAAATTGGGTAAAATGTAATTTTCGCTCCTTAGAACAAAACTTGAGTTCCCTTGCATACTGATTTCTGTGGAAAATGAAATATGTGGAAGGATAAAACAATTAAATGCTTATTTAAAATAATTTTAGGACATTATCAGTTTTGATGTTCAGAGTAAAGTTAATAAAATGTATTTATTATTATTATTATTTATTTTATTTTCCTACAAAAGACTATAAGTAATGTTATTATGATTATGTAACCATTATAATAATGTATGTATTTATTATTATTGATATATTCACTTTATTGATGAGTAGTGTATTTATTTAAAACATTTTCATTACAAGATATTCTTAACTTTCTATCCTAAGGTTGCCTGGAAGAAATTGTTACTTAGAAATGAGGCTGCTTGTTGTACATGAGCTTACTCTGCGATAAGTTTTGGCGCCAAATTCATAGACAATTTTAACGCCAACTTCACAGCTTGTGTAAGTGGTAATGACAGCTCATGGTCTCAGAAAAAGATACTTTACCAATACTTATTCGACAAAATGCTACGAAATCAATTCTTATTTTCCAGTAAGGTAGGCGAAGGCGAAGTACGCGAGGTGTTAATGTGTTAATTTAATTGTGTTACACCCATGTTACACCCGAAGCGGGGTGATTTCGGTCATTAATACGAACAACTTGTACTATTGGGACCACTCTGAAGTCGTGTAAACGCAATCAACTCCTACGGTATTCACGAAAACGTTTAAGTTTTTCTCAATAGTGGAACAGTGGAGGTTGTTTTCACGCCGTAAAATGAAATTTGTTTGCATTAATGCATTGATTCGGTCCTTTGGGTGTAGCGCAATTAAGTTAGTGTATAATTCTTCTAGCAGATAATTCAACACTCTTTGTTTGTTGACGATGATTGGTGTAAGCTTTAAATGTTTCCAGGTTTCTTGTGAAACTGCACTACTTCATGGTATTTTTATAGAAAGTACAATACATGATTTTTTTAAATTTTTTGTTATAATACGAGGTGATAGGACGAGCAAGTCGTGCGCCTGATGGTAAGCTCCATGCCTGTCCATAACAGATGCAGTGCCACTCAGAGCTTTAAATCACATAGATCTGAGGAGTACTGCCACTGCGCTCGTCACCCAGAGACATAAGTTGACAAGTCCCATGTGCCTGTAATTTCACCAGCACCCTTATACTTCATAACCGGGACACAGTAATGTTGACATTACTGCTTGGCGGCAGAAAAAGGTTGGCAGTGCTTCCCCGGACGAACTCTTTCACAAGGAACTCTACTCCTACTAAAAATCCAACACAGTCATGATCTTCATTCGTATTGCTATGGAGATCAAATTCCTTCCATTTAGAATGCGAACTTAGTGATTTGTTAAAAAATACGAGCAATTTCTTGTCCCCAGATCAATTCGTCAAAATATGGTAGGAATAATCATTGAAACGTCAATTCCATCAGGAGGAAAGGTATGTTTGCGTTGTTCTTTATAAAGATTCGTTCGAAAAGTAGTTTCATTTCCTATGGTTATATTATTATTATCTTGTACATTGTTATTCTCCGCACACAGACCGATACTTTTAAGCTTGTTCGACACACAGCTACGTGTAGAGGCTATGAGGTAAGAGGTACAAAATTATACAATATTTCCTGGTACATTACGATATTGTACCTATATACAAGTTCTAAATTGCTTCTTTTTTGTTCTTATTTGAATAAATTCAAGTTGCTTTATCATAGTTGGCAAATATATACATCATACAAACATTTACGAACTAGAGTGAACTGGGTGTTCCCTCGTAGACCTATGTTGGATAACAAAACCGTGTGTCGAAGTTCTCATTGTTGTTTAGAGGATTTTTAGCTTAAAGCATATTCCCATGAGATATATATTCAATATATAGTGCCATTTAATGTCACAGAACTCCAAAACTCAAGAGGGTTGCTAATCTCCATACTATAAATCGTAACTCTAAAAAACACGGACCTCAAAAGTTCGTGGAATTACATATATTTGACAAGTTTTATTGAAGTAGGTTAGCTGAAATTGCGTGAAACCGAATTCATCCTCTAATTTGCCACCCTTAGACGTGGAATATTTTCTTGAAATTTAAATAGGACCAATACTAAGGTACCCTCTTTCCAACAAAAATAGAATCATCAAAAACGGTTCACAAATCGCGTAACAAACATACAACAAAAAAAAAAATTTCTTTAATCAGCCCGTGTCCATTGAGTTGTCGTATTGTCATTCCTTTAAGACCTCGACATCTTAACCAAGTAATAATGTTCTCGGATGAAATGTACGAATACATATTTATCCGTCGTCCTATCTTATATTTGTTACAGTGTAATGCTATCTCTAAAGGTGGTCGGTTGCCAAATCTGCAGCATGCGGACGAATGTGTTCCGCCTCCGGTGGCGGACATTAGGGGACTTATATCACATGTAGTCCAAAACTCAGCTT
Organism: Hyposmocoma kahamanoa; assembly: GCF_003589595.1. Taxonomy (NCBI): domain Eukaryota; kingdom Metazoa; phylum Arthropoda; class Insecta; order Lepidoptera; family Cosmopterigidae; genus Hyposmocoma; species Hyposmocoma kahamanoa. The sequence continues at coordinate 1,639,036 of NW_020653719.1, read as the reverse complement.
AATATGTACTTTGGAATATTAGAGTAGAAATGTGATTTCCTTTGTTTGAAAACATTCGTAACATTGGTATAATAAAGCCACATGTGATAAGTTCTGTACGTCAAAAGTTCTTTTTTACTTCATAACACCAAGTGACGGGACGAAACAGACGAAACAGTAGCAGTGCCGCTTAGAGCTTTGAATCGCAAACATCCGAGGGGCATTGCCACTGCACCTGTCGCTCTGAGACAAGTCCCATACGCCTGTAGTTTTACCAGTACGCCTACCATTCAAGAAATGAACGGAATATAAATAATATGAATTACGTGAAAGAGATATGTGAAATTTCATAACGCCGCTCCCATTTAACCATAAAAAAGTTGTCGATTAAATTTGTTTGTAGCATGTTTAAACTTCTGTGGCCCATCGGTTTGCAATGTGCGCCTTCTTGAGGTAGGACCGGAGAAGCGCAGCAGCGATAGCGTAGATTGTACACAAATAAACAAAGAGAGCACAAATAATAACTTTTATCATAAATGAGATAAACATAGAACACAAGATAGTAAACAAGAATGATGTGTCATGAGAGTGAACTTCATTGTCAGTAGGAATTTGAATCTAAGAACTAAACAGCCAGTAAGAAACTATGCGTTTGTCGTATAAGGTTCGTACCTCAACACGCATTGGATGAAGGAGGTCCCGGGTTCGATTGCCGGAAGGACCAATTTAGGAAATGGACTTTTCTAAATTGGTTCAGGTCTGGGTGTTCTGGAAAGTGCCCCAGAGTGAGATCAGGCAATCGGCGGCGGCGTGGTTGGTTGGCACATTTTTTTTAACAACGCGCACTCACTCATAACCCGCCACAAGTTACACCCAAACTCACGAGAGATATAAATGTAGGATTGGTAGGTCAATGTAGGCCATAGAAATATTTATATTATCACCGGGTTTTGTCATAGCTCTGTACTCTCTTGCGATGTTTATGTGGTATGAAAATTAAGTGATGTTAATAATAATACTTAATAATAATTATAACAAACTAGTGGAGTAATTTAACAAAAAATAATTGAATATACATACATACATAACATTACGCCTGTCTCCCACCGGAGTAGGCAGAGACTAGGGACCTCCACCTGTCACGCTCCTTAGACCTCCTTCGTCTCCTCCACTCCCATTTATGTCTTCTTCGTACATGCCCGTATGTTGTAGGTACTTTTAACCCGGCCTTTTTCAAGGACGTCCCGAATCTGTTTGAGATATGTTCGCCGAGGTCTACCTGTCGACACGTCTCCATTCACATTTATAAAATTGTGCCGACAATCTACCAACGTTCATTCTTTTTACATAACCAAACTATCGAAGCACCCCTCTCTCTACCCTGGTCACTACATCTTTCTTATGTTGGTAAAACATCGTGATATTGAATAAATTTAAAAATTACATTATTATATTACAATTATCAAAAATGAATAAAATAAATAAATAAATAAATAAAATAAATACAATTATTAAAGCGCCTCTTGTAGCTGTAAAGGCAGGGCAGGTTACAGCAAAAAAATTAAAAAACAAATACACAGAAAAATTCGAAAGGTCCGTTGGTTTATTCCGTAACTCAGTTGGGAGAGCCACTGGCACGGTGTGCTTGAAGTCGCTGGTTTGTATCCGGCCAGATCGAAGGAATTTCGATCTTTGTATTCAAAACTATGTGCGCTGGTGCCACCGCCACGTTTTACCAAAGTTCGAGCCAAAAGTAGAATCCACACACGAGGGCACGTTACGTTGGTCCCTCGAATCAGCAATCTTTGGAATGAGCTCACTCTACAAGTGTTACCTTTGCACTATAACATGGGCTGGCATGACAGCTCCTCTGATGTTGCAAATGTCTGTTCAATACAGAATATAAAATTTCGCAATGTGATATAAATCGAAAGTATTTTAAGTATGAATGTAGCAACACACCAATAGTTTTTATCATGGATAACACCGGTTGTCATTTCTCTCTCTGTTAATTTATTATCAATTTGTAACCAGCATTTTCTAAATTAAATAAAAATTAATAATTTAAGCTTTTATTTAACAACGTCCATGAACGACATTGACCACCTCCTATGAAGTGCTTCGTCTGCTCGTTTGCGTCGAATTAAATTACAGAAAAAAATATTATTCAATTTTGTAAAGAAGTACCTACAGAATATATTTAAAATAAAACATCAAGACAGCAAACTACCTAACAAAAGCAAAGTTGTAAATGTAGTTCAACCGTCGTCGCTTCGCTTCCTTTGAGTAAGAGAACTAGATCGCACACAATTCCCGGCTAATGTTTTATTTGTAAGTAACAAGTGAATCTTAAGTACTGTTTAAGGAGGATTTATTTCAATTAAAAACTGACACTTATACCCCTTCAATTTGACTACATATTGGATGTAGAATAATAACAAACAAAACACATGATTTTTAAGGTTTTCACCTCAAACTGTTTTACAGTTACCACTATATCAATATTTTTTCCCGCAATTCAATTAGGTTATTGATAATACTAATTTTTGAAGTCTTCCCTGTGATGAATTTTATTCAATAGACGGTTCAAATCACTAAGTGATGTACAACTAACAAAAAATACCAGTAATTACTTATTTATAAGACTGTGTCATCCCTAATGATTTTTTTATTTGACGGGAGAGATTGCACACATTTTTAGTTCGAGTAAACTTGTAATCTTGAACTTGACGACATGTACGAGGAAATTTCGAGGTTGTATTTGTAAACTGCGACCTCCCTTGATTTCGTATGTGCAATGAATGATTGGTCAGTGCAGAACTCCATTGTTGTGTAAGTGGTAGCAGTCACAGAGACAGACTTAAGATCTCAAATCGCACGCCCAGCGGCACATTTGCAGTGTTTAGTGGGGCTATGTTAAGTTTGAACGTCATTATTATTATTATTATTACACATTAAAGCGAGACATATATAGTAAGACGAAACATGGTTAGATAGATAACACTTTTATTCAGCACAAATACAAACAGAAACAAAACATTTACAATCACTTCACAGAGTATAACATAAAAGCACATAGAACATTCATTATTAATTTTATACACATTTATATAAAACACATACTGCGAGAAAAACAAATACTGTGAGAAAAACAAACAAATACTATAACAACTGATAAAATTTTACTGTAGACCGGGAGAAGTCAAACAGTGCTGGTTTTCTGCCAGTACCTTATGGTGAGCGATCGCAGCCCAGTAAGCCATGCCACCAAAGCGCATCACACGCAAATATATATACCTAACTCTAAATACTATACATCTCAAGCAAAAGTGTAAGATGTAAAGCAAACAATGAAAATAGTGTAAGTAATGAAGGTAAGCAATATAAATAATAATGTAAGTTTACAAACATAATATTAAATTATAACAAAAGCCACCAAATATGAGTATGTGTAGGTACGGAAATTTAGGCTTACAGGAATCAAAACGCATTGATTAGGGAAATATCTATGTAGCGAGACACATCAGCTCTGACAAAAGATGTTTTTTGTATTCACGCTTAAATCGTTTTTTATTATTGATGTAACGCAATGGAGGAGGAATATCGTTCCAACACTTACTGGCGCGATACCTGAAACCGCCGCGAAAAGCAGTCGTTCTGTGTTTTGGGATGTTAATAACATTTTTAGAAACTAATCGGAACTTATCCCCCCTTACACGTTGTGACCAATTAATCTTGTGGTATAGATAATCAGGTTTCCGGGTTTTAACCATATCAAACATTAGGCAGGCCAAATATAGCTTCTGACGGGCCTCCATTTTCAGAATGCCGAATTTGTTTAGATAGGGCGTGATATGTGTGCGAGGAGGAATTCGAAAACAGTAGCGAGCACAAGAATTTTGCACTCGCTGGATCAGTTTTTTCGAGCTGTTTTTGAGACAGCTACTATACACCACACTATATATAGACATATTATATCTATAGGTTGTTGCGCGGACGTGTGCATAACCCAGTTGTGCTTCCACAAATTTTATACCATATTCCCAAGGTCCGAAATCAACATCTCAGGACACGCTACAGGCGTATGTTTAATACGTCTAAAGAACCCCACATATGGGACGATTTATCTTCACAATTCGTCTTTTCAGATTGATCGAAATGAATCGATGATCGATATGTATATTTATGTCGTTAACGATTAACTTGAACGCCAAGGGTGTGGCGACGCATCGATATGAGGAATCGTCTGTGTATGGGGGCCTTTAAGATCCAACTGATCCGAGCTCTTGACTGTATGAAAATATCGTGCAGAGAGAGCGGTTCTGACATTTTGTTGCCTGTAAAAATCAATTTCTATCCATAGCCGGCGCCTATTTTGAAAGCATTGCTAAGCCTACATCTATTGTATAGTATAATTAATTGTAAAGCATAGTTATTTTTAGTAATTAATTCTACGTTATAATTAATGCATGTAATAAATTGAAATAATGTATCAATAAATGTTATAACAAGTGTATGAAATAAGTGCATTGTCATTGTCAAAAAGATAACGTTAATATACATATAGGTACACCAATTATATATCTGCCAATAGAAATGAATTGTTTTGTACCAGTAATTTGGTTGTAAACTGCGAATGTGAGTGGTGAACTTAATAAATAAATAAAATAAAATAAATAGTTCCTCAGTTATAGCTAATGTCTATAGGCAGCGCACTAACCACTGCAGTGGTTACCACTTTCTGTGAGGTGATTTGACTGGTTTCAATATTGTAAAAAATACAGAGTAGGTACCATATCATTAGGATTAAAATAATTGACATTGGGTTGATAGACTGCGAAGTAAACCCTCTTTGTACGAACTTCATGCACCGAACCCAGTGCGGTTCGGTCCCTGTCTAATTATATCGCACATGGCAACTCACAGACGAAAACAACAATGGAAAGCTTTAAGCCTCGATTACCATCAAAATCTCTGTAGCCAAAACTAACACAACCATAATGTTAAACACAATGAAATCTTGATAATGATTGGTCGTAGTTTCGGATGAAAGATGTAACGAATTCTGGACAGTCAATATAATTTAAACTTTACCTAGTTGGCATATTGCTGAAAGTTCAGTACCTATTATTGCAAGTTAGGACGTTTTGATTTTATAATGAAATTTTATTCAATGTGCTGCCATCTAGCGGCAATAGCTAAAAGACTATGAGACGACGACCTATTAACGTTCTCCAAAAAAAGTCGACCATATTGAAGCGGTATAAAATTTACTTTCGTTTGTTATGACAAAAAATCTATTACGACAAACAGAAAAAAAATAGTTAAAATTAAATAAAATGAGACTTAACGATGATATGAAATACCACCGTGTATAAATAGGTGCGACTATAATTTTTAATAAAGAAAAGAAGGCACTTCCAAGGCAGAAAATGACGGACTGAGCTCAAGTATGTGGAACTACGCGTACTGTTTGCACACATGCCCCGCCTTCTACTCGTAAGCACTTCTACTGTATTTATTGTTCTGTGTGGCAACTAGCAACCTGAGTCCAGAAGTGGGAGGTTATATTACTTCCATTTGTCGTTGGATAAGGTTTTGTTCTGTAAGTTTACAAGTTTAAGTATACATTCAGCTGAGGAGGAGGAGTTTGGTAATGAATGTCGCTGACGGTGATAAAAAAAGCCAATTCCACTAAATTGTTATAAATAGCAAAGAAAGTACCGTGAATATAGAGCAATAAATAAAAGCAAACGAAATGAACTCACTGTAGATAATCTATTTCAAAGCGTGTGGATATCGATGGAACGAGTGTAATAAAGGGTGATCGATGCGCGGTGCGACCGGGAGAATCCTGTGTATGCATCTCGCAATTGTCGTAAATTTGAAATAGCGTCGACTACATTGTCTGTATAAAGGTTTAGGTTGTACCATGATAGTATGTCTTTGGAGGTTTGTCTATAATATGACGTTTATTGAATGTCACAATGTCTTACTACTATGATATTGAATTTTTTTGTGAAATTATTGTAGTGTGTTATAATTATCAATACAAAGATGGAACAATAAAGAAAATTCCTTCGATCTGCCTTTTTTAAACCAATTTCAAAAAAAGGACGAGGATCTCAATTCGACTGTATGTTTTTTTGTATGTATGTTACGCGATTACTCCGGTATTTGCGAACCGATTTTCATGATTATTTTTCTGTTGGAAAGAGGGTACCTCCATAGCAGTCCCATTTAATTTTGAAGAAAATCATCCACCTCTAAGGGTGGCTGTTCATGCATGAAAGTTCATTTATATAAATAGCGCCTAAATTTTATTATAAGGAGCAATTTTTTAGTGGTTGATTTTGCTATTTTTCAATTTCAGGCGTTTTTCTCACTCAATATGCTTTGAGTAGTGAGTACCGATTTTTATTATCTCCTGTGTCAAGTCCCATATAGTGGCGAACTATCTGGGTTTGCGCACTTTCCGGTAACCGAATACAATAAAACTTGGTATTAAGAATTATATGTAATTCATGTACGTTTGAGGTCGGTTTTTTTAGTACTCTATACTGAGATTATTATAATATCAAGTGACGACGGGACGAACAAGTCGTGCGCCTGATGGTTAGTAATTGCAGTGCCACTCAGAGATTTAAATAGCGAAGATCTTAGGGGCACTGCCAGTGCGCCCGACACCCTGAGACATAAAATAAGTCCCACGTGCCTGTAATTTCACTAGTATCCTTATTACTCTTCAAAACCGGAACACAGTAATGCTAATATTGCTGCTTGGCGGCAAAAACAGGTAAGGTGGCAGTACATCCAACTTTTCGGCTGAATTCGAACCAGGGTCAATTATGTATGTAATTATGAATTTATTTCGTATATTATGGGGTATATTTACATTTCGAGTGTGTATTTATTTTCATATTTACTTTATTGATGTGTAGTGCATCTGTTTAAAACACTTTCATTGCGAGCGACATTCATTGCACCACTATTTTCCAAATCTTAAATTTCTATCTTTAAGTTGCTTGGAAGAAATAGCTACTTAGCAATAAGGCTTTGTGCATTAGCTTACTCTGTGATACTTGCATTACTGTTCTGTGTTGTCATTGTAATTTTTAATGTGCAATAAAGAATATTTCATTCATTCATTCAGTTTATCTTTAAGCGACTTCAGCATACTACGCCTACGCTCTCCCATATGAGCTACGGAACGAACCTGCAGACCTTAAGAATTTTTCTGTGCTCATTGCAATCCTTTGTTTTAGGTTTTTAACTACTTTTTGCCGTAGCGCCATCTGTGAGAAATTTATGAAAGTTTTTCTTCACTCGGCCAGGTTACCTTTACCGTTACACCAGCCGCTGACGATGATGATGAAGATGTTGCTTTAAGAATTGAAATGTAATATGAAGTTTATTGATCAAAGCTTTGTCTGTAATTAGGTTATATTTATAAAACGGGAATGTATCATAGGAGGAAGACTTTTAAAAAATCCCACTTAAATTATGACTCACGGAAATGAAACTCATAAATCGAAGCGAAATATTTCACGGGCCAACTTCGCAATGCGCCTAACTACACGGCGAATCGTAGAAAGGAAAGGTATAAAAAGCTTTACCCTTTCTAAAAACACGTAAATAGAGGAGAGCGAGCATTCGGTTCGAATGGCGGGCGCACACACACTCGCGCACCTACACCCTCGCCTTACATACGGGAAATAAACGACGTGAAATGGGAAAAAAGTTAAATATGTATGAGTGCGGGTAAATATATAAATCGGTGTATAAAGGCGTTTATATAAAATAGGATGAAAGAGACCGCGCGGCCGGCGCGGTAGTGAGCCGCTCAGTCGCGCGCGGCCCTCAGTGGCGAACGACGCTTATCGCGTTACTACCGACTGTACTTCAATAAATACCTTCCCCGAGAGTTGTTTGACACCCCTAAAACTCTCAAAACAGTGACAGTACACCTAAAACATTATTACCAACCAATAAACATGACTGGATGACAAAAAAGTGTATTTGTGTCACAAATTTAAGTTTAAAACTTTCTTTGGACTTGGCCCGAAGTTTGAAGGATCTTGGTAAGTGGTGGCAAAACTTTTTATAAGTTCATAACTCTTGTTTGTTTAGTCGTTAATTTTTGTGGATATTGTTTAAGTATTTTAATGCGGGAAAAAAGTACAGCACGATATTAACGATAATACAACACTCTAATTACTGCATTACTGCTAAAATGCATTTGTCGTGGGGTTCACACAAAATTTAGCTTCTAACTTAAACAAAAAAAAATGTAAGTAAATTAAAGAACATGCTACTTATAATCACGCCTATATATTTAAAAAAAGTACGATTATGTGGTGGCTACATAAATACGTGAGCATGTTAAATATACAATAGAGTTTTACTATTGTAATTTTTTTTAATAACGCACACACTCACAAAATGGCGTATATTTGTTTTTAAAGCCATCGTTTCGGGATTTTTACAGGCCTCATGGTCACGGTTGACTGACAATGGGAACTGTAAAGGACCCGAAACGTTGGTTAGTTTGAAAAACAAATATACTCGATTTAAATCCGGAAAAATAGTTTCATGTCCTAAATATATTTCTAATTTTATTTTATAATACCAAGTGGTGGGACAGACAAGTCGTGCGCCTGTTAGTAAGAAACACGCCTATCTATAACAGTTGCAGTGCCACTCAGAGCTTTAAATCGCAAAGATACGTCACCCTGAGACATAAGTTGACGAGTTTCAGGTGCCTATAATTTCACCAGCACCCTTACCCTTCCAAACCGAAATGCAGTAGAAATAGGAGCTCTACTACTATGTATACAATACTTTGTTTGATACTTAGCACAGTTTCAGTATTTCAGTATTTTTAGTATTTATTTATTAGCAAACATGTATAAAATTTAAAAAAACATATACCCTAAATAGGGAAAAGTCATTATTAAACAAAAATATAATTAAAAAACACACAACAAAAATATTAAACATTTTTATAATATAACAAAATATCTTAATAAAATAAATCAAAGTCTAAATAAAACAAAGGACTTATATATAAATTTTTATTACTAATGTAACTCGGTCTGTGCCTAATCAACGATTATTCACTGTATACCCCTCACAAAAATATTATATCACAAAATAACCCTCTGTATAGGATGTGTGGGTATTACAACGAAATATGTTCTGATTGCGATATTTTCAACTGGGGTGTCCCTAGTTTTAAGAGCTCACTTCTTGCATTGTTGTAAGGATTCTTTTTTCAAACGTCGGTTTGTTTGAAAAAACAGATATACGCGATTTAAATCAGGAAAAATAGTTTCATTCCCTATGTGTAATAATCGCGAAAACCTAAGAACAGAATTCTTTTTGTTTTTTTTTGTATAATAATAATTAATTTAGCGTCCGTTTAAGTGCTTTTGAATGTAGAGCACAGTTATAATTCAGCACAGATTGTATGAATTTTTAAGTGTTTTTTTTTTATATTGTTTATGTCTGGTGTCTGTTATTTTGCCATAAATAAATAAAATAAACTGGGAACTAACTCAGGAAGATTATATTTATTTATCATTAAAATCTAATATTATATACATATATTAGACAACGTCACATAGGTACGTTACTCTGATTTCAAAGTAAATAGCTAAAGCACTTGTGTTATGGAAATCCGAAACAACGACGGTACTACAAACACCCAGACCCGAGACAATATAGAAAAGTTAATTTTTCTACATCGACCCGGCCGGGGATGAGCCCGGGACCTCAGAGACGGCCACACCATGTAAGCCGGTGTGCACATAGATAATCTATGGGTGTGCAAGCCACTCGACCACGAGAGGCCTTAATTTATTACTATTACCACCATTGTCAGTCGACTACTTTGGGCTTTCTTTCTATTTGTATGTGATGTAAAGTTCAATTTAAACCCAGCGCGCTGTAGATGGTTCTCTAGGAAAGTGTCGCAATATTTTGCCAGTATTTCCTTCAAAGAAAAGCCATTTATTCAATACTTACATTTTTTTGTTAGAGATTGTTTTAAATTACGAAATTTGTTCATGTAGTCAATTCTACTACCGGGAGAAAGAAACAAGCAACAAATTCAAATAATCAACAAATAAATAAGTCTAAAAGCTCTTGTGATAGAAAATAGTTAAAAAATAATTTTTGATGCTAATGATAAATATAAATATTAGGCAACATCAATGCGTTGCTCTGATATCAAATTAAGTAAATTTGTGTTATGAAAATCGGGAACAATGGCTGTACCCAAACAAACACCCAGACCCGAGACAATTACAGAAGAATTAGTTTACTACATTGACCAGGTCGGCGAACGAACCCGGAACCTCACGGCGACACTATGAAAATCGGTGTGCAAGCCACTCAACTACGGAAGCGGCATTTATGTTAAATGTACATAAGACATATTTTATATAGAAATTTTCATTGTATTTTAATTAGCCATTAAAAAACCTTATAACTTAATAAAAAACATAAAATGTATATATTTTTTATTTTTTATTCCACTTTTCAATTTACAATTAACAAAAAAAAAACAATGTGCATAAACCTATACAGATTTTTCGCACACTGTACAGTTGTCATCTACACAATATAAAAATTTGAAAACATATTAAATATTATTGTATGGTAACATAACAATAACAAATATCACAGACAACACGCCAAAAATATTTTAGAATAGACAGGCACATACACATACATTAGGTACGTAGTTAGGCGTAAACTAACACCACTAGCCTGGCAAACAATGTATTGCTACGCATTGATAGCTGACGAGCGCTGTGAAGTCACTGCGCATTAGCCCCGTTCATGGAATATTCGACACAAAAGACGGCATAACCCAATAATAAATACACAAACAACTTTTATACAGCTTTTACTGCAAATAATAGATACAATTAACTTAAATGTGACTTAATAATAGAACTTAAGAGCATAATTACATTCAGTTGTGCTTTTTTATGTTATAATTGTAATTAAATTATACTATTTTTAAAAGTGGATTATGAGATTGAGTAAATATCTTTTGGCATGGTCTACATCTGCAACATATAATTTATTAGTAAGTATAAGTTTATTTATATATATACAAATATATATTACGTGTTTTCATAAGTGCATTTAAATATTTACCATTAGCACGCTATGTTACGCATTTATCTGCCACTCATAAGGCCGCCTTTGCCCACATTGTCTACGGTTTAGTAGCAGTAGAGCTCCTTGTGAGAGAGTTGGTCCAGGGAAGTACTGCCATCTTACCTATTTCTGCTGCCAAACAGTAATATGTGAACATTACTGCGTTCCCGTTCTAAAGGGTAAGAGTACAGGTACATGACACTTGTCAACTTATGTCTCAGTCTCAGGGCGACGCCGTCTTGTCACTTGGTGTCATAAAAAAATGTACCTCTGCTGTTTTTCTGTGTGAGCAATAAAGAGAATATATATCTACATAAAAAGGGCATAGTACCTACTATACTATACTAAGTAAAGTCCTTTGATATTAGTTTTTTAACTTAACAAATGTTGAATATCGATGACTTAGTTTCTCAAAGTCGTATCTTATAAGGAGTGATTATTCAGGAGATGGTAAAGCATTCTATTTATCTTAAATTTCTTATCAAGGGCAAAGCCAATGTGTGAATACGAATGTATCCAACAATTATTTAAAGATATAGATTTCTACAAGAAAAAGTAAATGGATTGGCTTTTTTTCCTGATCTAGTATATAATTCAAACTGTTCATACAATGATCAAAATCAAACAAACCAACTCCGGAAATATAGTTTCATTTCTTATGTGTAACAATTGCGAAAATAATTTCATATTTTTGTATAAGGACTGTTTTGACCAATACTGGCTCACATAACGTTTGTCTCATTTTGAGTTAAGCAGATATCTTTTAATTATTTCTTAGAATGAGTATTCCAACGACGGTATTATTGACGTGTAAAGAATCAAATTTTACGTTCTGCAATGGTATAATCTTGAATTTTACACATTTTGAGTTACAACATGGTTGTAATAGCAGTGAGATACATATAACTCAATTTTGATAAGAAAAGTTAGTCTTACCTTTTTTCGTTCCGGAGGCAGAGTTGTAACATTAATTTCTCATTGTTGTGATAAGTTAAAAATGAAAGTAATTCAAGCTTATAAGGAAATTCATAACAGTTTACTGAATTTTCTACAATATATAACAGTGCCTCTGCACAATGTATGTAGATTTAACTTCATTTATTTACTTTGCACATTGTTTAGAGTTTATATACAACCAAGATTAAATTTATAAAAAGAATTTCACATATATTAAAGATGAATGGAATCTCTTGTTACAGGCATCAATACGCTCAAAAGGAGACAGTGTTAACTTAGTGAGCGATTACACGCGTGCTACTTTAAGCAGCAATAGAAAGGCGATGCAAACGCGATACAAATAGCGCGAAATAACGCGCACGCACTCACATATTCATAGCCCCGCACTAGGGAAACTCTGTATCGCGGGTGCCATGGACACACATAGACAATCACAAATTACACTCAAACTCACTACAGAAATAAATGTAGGTCATACAAATATTTCTCATGGCACGGCAATCGCACCCAGCACCTCTGCGTGTCAGACCGGCATGGCAACCGTTCGGCCACAGAGGCAGTTGTAATCTACATAAATGTAGCAAACGCGATACAAACGAGATAACGTCTTAAATTAATTAACTAATTTAATTTTATGTATTTATTGATTTCACCTTTAAATTTACAATAAACAAAACAAAATAATGTGCATAAACCTATACACATTTTTCGTACATAACTATTCAACATAAGCGACTGCATCGATGCAATCGCGCGTTTGTATCGATGCAATCGTGCGTTGTATCGATGCAATCGCGCGTTTATATCGATGCAATCGCGCGTTTGTATCGATGCAGTCGCGCGTTTGCATCGATGCAACCGCCTATAAATAGCAAGTGTAGCGATGCAATCGCGCGTTTTACGAACGCGCCTTTGTGTCGCTGCTAAAAGCCGCCATGTGTAACCACTTTTAAACGTATAATGTAAAAAATATACAGCAATAATAGGAATTCACTTAAACGCGCACCAATGTCGGCCGCCTCGTTGCTTTACAGTGATATTAGCGAGAGCTCGGAATTGCGAATGTGGTGGTATTCGTGTGTTTACAGAAGAATTTGTTGTTGTATATTGTGATTTTATATTTGCGGTTTTAATTCTAACGGCATATCACTACATTCCGTGCTCTCCCTAATATCACTATTTATCAGGTGAGATTGACGACCTCGGTGGCCCAACGTTTTGCACTGTGAGCGCTGTATAAGGAAGTTCGGAATTCGATTCCTGATAGAATTAAATTGGTTCTGGTTAGGGCCTGTTGTCTACCACTACCTCTAAAACAATTAACTAAATTAAACCTTACATTGCCTTTTCGTACCATGACGCGCTTAAAGTAAGCTTATTATAATGTTAAAACTATAATGTTTTATTGGCAGTTTGTGACTATTCATACCATATTCATTCACTCAGTTCGTACTATGACGCGACTTTAACGTTAAAATAATGTTGTTTTTATGTTAAATTTAGCAATGTTAAAATAGTTACACGTATGCAATGGAAATTATATTATTTTCGAATTTATTGTCTAAATATTGATTTGTAACGACTAATAACTAAAAGTTAAGTTGAACTTATTTATTTTCATATATCTCATCAATATTTTGTTTATTTTTTTATTTAATAGTACATAGGATATAATATCTCGTTAAATAAAAATACGCGATGTTTATTTCATAAAATTATGACAGCGACATCTGTATGCTCCTTGGCGACACTAACAGTTGACACAAGAATATAATTCCGAATTCACAACGTGACAATCAAGACCCAGCAAGTTTTATTAATTTTTTCTTCACGAAAATGCGGAAAAATAATTGAAAACAACGTAATTTTAATTGATTTCATTATTACATACTTTTTTGGCAATTAAAAATATCCGAATGTAAATAATATTAAGTATTTTACTACGCATTATACTATGATAAGGCGATTGGGAACACCAAAAAAGAAAGAGATGGCATTATACAGTTCATATAGCGTTATTTCTTTTCTATTTTTAGTAAGGTATAGACAATATTAGGAAATCATTCCTTCTTTCAGTCACTTTAGCAATAATACATTACTTAGTAGATAGGTTTGTCATGGTACGAATATGAGTAATATTTTTATAAACTTACTATAAGCTTACATAGACATAAGATCGTTTTTTGAAAGGTTATGGCAAGCCCCCTCTTTGCACCGATACCAAGGTAAACGGCGCTTAGGTTAAGTTCACTACCCATAATTCTTTTTCACATTAATGTTGCTATCTTATTTACTCTGCTGCAACTGAAGTATTATTCGCACTTGGGACAGTCTATAACTAACCGTCCTGCGTCCACTTGCGCGTGTTATAAAATCCCGGAATTATTACTAAAGTACTAAACTCTATTATATAGGGAAGTCATTTATCTAAAGAATTCAAAAGCAGAATTTTAGTAAACCAAGTTTTATTTTAATATAGTGTAAAACAAAATATCAATGAACAGTATAACAGTAAACCTAAGCAATTAAAACCAGAATCACTACCAAAAACATAATTCAGTTTTAATCAATTATGCGAGCATTAAACTGACAAAAAAAATGTTAATGTGATTTAAAAATAACAGGATAGACAAGTGGAACTAATAGCACTATTTCTAAAACTTAAGGATTAGTTTTAAGCACTGACATGTTTTAAGGTACTAGTTAATACAAAATTATAGCCAAGTGCTAAAAAAACTAATTAAAATGGACAAGTGAAAACAATAATTATTTATAACGGATTTCATACGTTTAGGTACTGAATCTATACCAAAGCCCAGGGACATTGGTGGCACTGCAACTGTTATGGGCAGGCGTGTAGCTTACCATCAGGCACACGACTTGTTCGTCCCGTTACTTAATGTCATAAAAAAAAAAATAAAAATAAAAAAAAAACATTGGTCCTATTTACACAACACAATTACACAGTAGCAAAGCAGTAAAACAAGTTACAAAGTAGGTACTTAACTTTTCCTGGTTCAGGGTTCGGCACTTTTTATAATGAGCCACCCCAGCCTTACATTCCTTTTTATACCCTTCAAAACCTCCTTTGAAAATTTACTCATACACACACTATTTTGGCCAATCACAAAACAGTAGTCGTTTACATTTGTACAGTGCTGAAGATAATTAAAACGTTTACCTAATAAGTTGTTAAAACATATTTAAAGAATTGTAACTATTATATAAACCTCGTAAATGTTTTAATTTAGCAAATATCATCGATTTTATGTACCAAAATATCAACCAATCACAGAACAGTATTGTTTGACTCACTTGGTTGAACATTAATTTAAAATGTTATTGTTAATGTTACAAAGATGTAAAGATAATCTTCGTGAATACTATAATTAGTATAATAATTATACAAGATTCGCAGTCGTCTAGTTTAGCTAATTATCATTAATTTTAGAAACCATAACATAATAGTCCATAAAAAGTTGATCGAAAACGGAACTTTTCAAAATGCAATTGTGAAATTGTTATAGGCTAATTGTGATGAAGTATTTGAAACAGTCAATTAAAATTCAAATAAGAATTATGAAACCATAAAATTGAACGGATATTATGTATTTTATAAAATTAATGTTTTACAAAATCTGTTGCAAAGCAGACTGATTTACAGAGACATCTATATTTTTTTACAAGTGCCAACTTATAGATAAATTTTACGCAGAATAATTAAACGCAGGATTTGTAGATGGCGTTAATTAATGCCAAAATAAAAATGCTATCACGCTCTTGCTGCCTTGGACCACCCACCAACAGCTGTGTGGATTCACCGCCTTATATAAAGATTAACGCACGCACAAAGATAGATTAACGCACTATGCGTAGACCTATTTCTCCGTATATGGAAAACCGCTTGTGTTTTACTGTGTTATTGTACTGTAGTTAAACACTGTTCGGTGATATATTAAGTGATCATCATCGCAACTGGTAGTCTCCTTTGACCGCCACCGCGCCAACGGACCGCCATGTTACTTTTTTATCTCTGCCGCCATGGGTTTCACCGCATTTGTCGCAGACCCATAATTAGGACGTTTGCTGGAAGTTGGGGAAGATCGCTGCTAAGGATAACATATGAGCACGAAACCCATCTGTACAGTCAGTGTAGTATATTCAGTTGTTCGGCACTCCTTTTAGCGGCTGATCTGTCCTTCTCCAGACTTTCCTTTCCATACAGTCCATTTCTGTTCTGAAAAGCGTCACAACCAACGAACCACCTAGCAACCCGTTCATGCGGCGCGTACGGTCATAATATAAGTAGACTGTCGCATAGTGTACAGTGCCTTTAAATGAATACCGTTGCTCCTTAGAGAATGGATTTCCATAGTCTAAGCGTTGCTCTACTTATACTACGGGACATTCCATAGTTTGTAAATTATATATGTTCTCTACTTTACATACAGGCTGGAAATTTAAAATGTATGAATTAGACGAATGTTAATTATTATTATATCGACCCTGGAAAGGTAAAACATCTAAAATGCATTTGGAAAATATTACAGGAGAGCGATTTAAAGTAAGTTTTTTTAAGAAAAAAAATCATAACTCTAATTTTATTTGTTAAATGGAAAACTAGATAGTTTCAGCTTTTGTATAAGTACGACACTATATTTTTTACACTTCATAGAAAAATTTGAGTTGGTGATGGTACCTCTCAAAAAATTAATCTACACAATCTATGGATTAATATAATCCTAAACCCAGCACATTGACGAACGTCGCTTAGGTATGTTAATTTGATCAGGATTAATGAATTATTGAAACAATTCAACTTCAAATAAATAACAAAATATCTCATTGACTTTGCCTGCAGAAGAGGCCATTAATACCTAAAAAGTCTGGTATCTATCGATCTTGCCCGAAATAACGTAAATGCCGGCAAAGACTTAAGGATTATAAGCATTTCTCCGAATTTATAGCCTCTATTAGCGGTTACAAATAAACAGAGCTTGAGTCGACGAGAGCTCTCAGTTATAAACATATTTAACCGACTTAAAAAAAGGAGCTTCTCAATTCGACTGTTTGTTTTTTTATGTATCGATAACTCTAAATATTTATTAACCTAAAAATTATATATGTAGATATACAGTACTTGACTTGTAAACAGATTTTGATGATTCCTTTTTTGGGCAAGGGGTATTGATCAATTTAAATTTGAAGAAAATATTCCACCTCTAAGGGTGGCAAACTAGCGGATGAATCCAGTTTCGCGCACTTTCCGGTAACCTATTTCAATAAAACTCGACAAATAGATGTAGGTATGTAATTGCACGCACTTTTGAGGTCGGTTTCTTTAGTACTTTGTAACTGAGATTAATTAATCAATGGTCACATAGTTTTCACTACATTTTTTTTTAATAAAGATAAGTAATAAAAAGTAATCTACCTAAGTGTGCTATAAAAGACGGTCACCCCTGCTGTCTTTAATATTTTTCTTTTTTTTTTTCATTAAAATAATATACTCTGTTAAAAAAGTTAATTTTTAAATATTCTGTTCTTTTCGACATGTTATTCAGGCAAAGCGAAATGTAATAAACAAAAGAGCATCACTACTTTTGAAAAATAATAAACAGTAAAAGTGTCTTGATAGCGGCCAGTATTATTTTTAAATTGGAAACTGCCAAAAGATATTACTTTTTAGCCGTCACTCGTATGAAGGTTAAGTACGTAGGGCTCAAAATTATCAAATTATCGAGTTCTTAGGTTTTCGCGATTGTTACACCCGTCACGATGGTCACCCGTGACCATGTTCAACCCGTGACCACGATTGACCATGGTCAACCGTGACCATGGGACCTGTAAAGGGCCCGAAACGTCTGTTTGTTTAAAAAAAAAACAAATATACGCGATTTAAATAGAATAGTTTCGTTTCCTATTATCAAATTATTTATGTAATTTATTTGATAATTATGCAGATTTATAGTTTTGTCTCTTTAATTTTTGACTAAAAATCTAAATAGTTACAGAAACAGTTTTTTCGGATTTAAATCAGGTATATTTGTTAAGAGACCATGGACATGTGACCACATGTGACCTGTAAAGGTCCCGAAAAATTATTGTATGGGCATTTGATATAAAATAGAGTTATAAATACCTTTTATAACACCGTGATGTCTTGTAGACGGCTTTTGAAGTTAGAAGTGTTTGAATGGAGTTATTGTAGCTTCCTTTAAAACGCTTTAGGTAGTAATTCGTATATTTCTAAAGCTTTTATAACACCTTGAGGTCTTGTAGCTTTTGAAGTAAAAAGTGTTTGAATGGAGTTATTAGTTTCCTTTAAAACGCTTTAGGTGGTATATCTATATTTCTAAAGCTATTATAACACCTTGAGGTCTTGCAGAGAACTTTTGAAGTTAGAAGTGTCTGTATGTAGTTATTAGCTTCGTTTGAAACGCTTTAGGTGGCATATAGTATGTTTCTAACGCTACAGCCTTTGGAACGCTATATTTACAGCAGAGAAATATACTTCTAAAGTAACGTTTAGCCGTTATATTTGAGAATTCTACAGCAACTTTACTTCTAAAAAACTTAACAATAGCGCGTCAATACCACAATTGTAAAACCGAAAGGTCTACAACCATGAATACTAGCGGCTAAATCGGTAAAACGGTGTTAGTGAACGCTGCAGGCTGTTTTAACAGATACACCATTACAGTTTTTAATAAAACCAATTCTTTAGGTCATTTATATATTTTTTAATATCTTAAATATGTATAAACACCGAATCCACTTCACACTTTTTCACACATGACCCTGAATAAACTTCCAACGAAGCTAAAATATCTTATTTAAACTAAATTCAAACTTCACCAACTCTAATTAAATGTACTTTTTAAGCGAGCGCTATAGTCGCGCTACAAGAACTTATTCTAGAAACTTGGGCGCACATTACCGCTCGCACAGCTCCTTTATATTACTAAGGCGCACTTTGACCGCTCTCATAGCACATTTGTATTACTTAGGTGCACATTAACCGCTTGTGTAGCAACTTTGTATTATTCAGACGAACATTTATGGTCGTCCAACACGCATTTCATTATTATGCGAATGTATGTGTACTGCACGGGGCGAGCGCGCATGGCGCACGCTTACAAGGCACACAGCTGCGTTTGTAGGAGTTACTCGTATCATATTTGTCCTATTATACTATGCCCAAACATTTTTTAGAGGAGATTCGTGTTTAGCAACGGGACGTTTCATAAGTTGATGTTTAATAAGGTACTGCTATTTATTTTATAGACTTAAGAAACAGTAAGTTATTATGTTATTTTTGGTTTAGGTGAGTTATTACCTAATTTATCTTTCCTGTGAAATCAAGATTAATCACTAGAGGAACCTTGGTGAACTCTGGCCTAAAGGTGACTCGTACTCAGCTGTGAGGCTTTAGTGTAATATTGAAGTTAATTAAGTACATTAATTAAACCTGTTTTACACACAGTTAATTCTAAATTAACACAGTCACTAGGCAACATTTATTTGGCATGTATTTAAATGATCATTTTAAATTCGGAAAAGCAACACGCGAAAAATCTAAACGGTCATCTTTTTTAATGATTAATCCTCTTTCTCTGAGACATAAAATAAATAAAATCGATGGCTATTGTAGTCTGTTCTGAGCTACGCAACAAAATTTTTGATTTGTATAAATTATTTGTGTAACTTCGAAAGTTTAATGTTGGGCCTCAAAACTAAGACAAAAGAGCACTAAAAATGACATTTAGATACTTACGTTTAAAACTAAGTAAATGTTTATTATATTTGTATACATTAGCATATTAATTATAATATAATTTGACTTCTGCTTTTTCGTATTCCTAACCTAACCTAACCTACTCGATGGAAGGCACAACCAAGTAATCAAGATTTATTAGTAGACCAATATCAAAAGATATACTGGTTATTAATATCATCAATATTTAAAAGAAAAGACCAATGATAAAAAAGAGGATCACATATTATTATTGTTTATTAATTCAGTACGGTTAAACATATTAATAGTTAAACATATAACCTTTAATGCAGTTCATTTATAATTTATTCGTAGATCAACTAATGTAGAAGGAACAATTAATATATACATATATATCAAACATAAAAAAATATAGTTTATTTAAAAAGTGCACATTTACAAAAGATCAATTATTTCTTTCGGTATCAAATAACACTATTTCCATTTATTTTATATTGTGGGGGTGGACGAGTTAGGAGGTCAGGGTGGAAGGAAACTGAGAGTGTTAGGACGTGGTAGAGTAAGCAATGTAAGTGTAGTGTGAAGGTGAAGATAGGAGAAGATGGAGACACAGAGATGGAGGCCTCAGCCCTCGACACTTGGTGACTAAGGACAGAGGCGCAGAACCGAAGAGCAGCGAGGTTGTAAGCTGAATAGCCGCTGAGCAGAACCAGAGGGCAACGCGTAATGACGACGAGACGGCGGTGGTAGTGCAGCAGTGGATTATATCACTTTGCACTCGGAGGTGGAGTTCTACTTCATCTTGAGCGTCGGCTTCAGTTGCTCCTGCCGCTCCAAACTCGCTTGGTGAAGGTGAGGCAAACAGTCCAGGTAAACGTGAAGACCAGGTTTAGCGTGAGGCAATCGAGGAAGTGGTCATCGAGCAGGCGCGTAAGCGCGGTAGAAGAAAGGCCAGGGCAGGGCTTCGAAAAGGTGAGACTTTACATATTTACTAGATCTAGTGAAGACCAGATGCCTCCAAGGTCGGTACAAGAATGACGAGTGTTTGATAGAGCGAAAGAGAGCATCGAAATTCAAATAGCCAATTTAGAATTTGAAATGAGGAGCCAACACAGACCACATGGAGCCAAAATGTGAGCGGTCAGAAGCGGAAACGCTTCTACTGCTAAGATTGCATAATAAAGGAAGAGTAATTTATAGGATAATGTATGGAAGAATAGATTGTAGAGAGGTAACATATCTGTCTATCAATGTCAACATATAAAAATATTAAACACGCAATAAATATGTTTCTAAAGTGAAATTGATGAAATAGTACGTAATTAGTATTGGAAAACCGAATTGCAAAATTCGGAGATACCAAGAGTACGACAGAATATACCAAGGTCGGGTAATCACTTAACTACCTCCTTGGCCGAACGGTTACCATGCCGAACTGCCACGCAGAGGTCCCAGGTCCGATTCCCTTGCCGGGAGAAGTAGTTATACGGCTTACATTTATTTCTCTCGTGAGTTTGGGTGTAATTTGTGGTTCTCTATGTGTGTGTCCATGGCACCCGCGACACAGAGGTTCCCTGGCTATGTCGAGTGTGGGCGTTATAACATATTAACATATCAGATATGAAAAGTGAGTAAATTGTCGAAGTGCGAGAAATAGCTTACAAAAGCAAATTTAAGTAATTTAGACACTAATATAATAGTAAATATTAATTGGAACTCTTGTAGGAATAAGGAAAAGTAAGGGCGTTTCCTAGAAAACGTATAATGATAGAGATGAAGATGATAGTGCGTAGTTTTAACAGTTTCCGGGTTCGTAGTTTCACACTACAATGTAACTATGTCTAAAAGATAATAATAATATATATAAATAGATTTTTATATAATAACAAAAGTAATGTCTAAAAGAAAAAAAATCAACTTTAAATAGTATATGTATAATCTAGAATAAGTATTCTGGATTCGTCTGAAAGTTGAAAATACAATCTGTCAAAGTCTTCTTCCTTTTATTTAAGAGCTAGGTTTTTGTCGGTAGAATATTCATCAACTGTCTCGGTTCAGCGCCCTAACTTTGAGTTCTGGATATGACACGACATTAACTTTTCTCTTATCAGATCTAAATAATCTTCCCCTGTCCTCTCTTTCCTTTGATTTTTTCCTTTTAAATTGCTTCTAAGTAAACTATTGTGACCTATTAGATTTTTATAATACCAAGTGACGGGATGAACGACTTGTTCGTGTGGCTTACCACCTGGTAAGCGACACGCCTGTCCACAAGAATTGCAGTGCCACTCACTGCTTTAAATCACAAAGATCTAAGGGGCTCTGCCACTGCGCCCGTCACCCTGAGACATAAGTTGACAAGTCCAGTAGCAACCACCAGACGTGCCAGAATGTCAAACCCTCTTCCGACATTCAGGCAGGTCTTAGTGCAAGCAAAAGTAATGACTATGCATTATAAATTAGCATAAAGACGTTTCATAACTAAAATATAACCAGTCATCTACCAACCGACGACTCAATTATTTTTACCTTATATCATCATGGCGCAGCGGTAACAACTAACACCCTTTCACCGGCGTCATGGTACAAGTCACACGTGCCTATAATTTCAGCAGCACCCTTACCCTTCAAAACCGAAAGGCATTAATGCTCACATTACTGCTTGGCAGAATTAGGTACGGTGGTAGTACTTCCCTAGACGAAACGTCACAACAAGGAGCTCTATTGCTACTGACGCCCAAACGTCTTTTGACTTCGGTTCTTTAATGTCTTTCATAATTTTCTCTATTTCTGCATTATTTTTAAGACCTCCTTATTGGGTTTTTCTTTCTATGCAACTGATTCCCTCCATTCAGTTATAGATTTATTCTAAAATAACTTGTGATCTGCCAAGAAGTCGAATGCTAGTGTAGTTATTGCTCCAAAAAAATTCACGAGTTTCGTGTTCACGTATTTACTTATTTATTAACCAAATTATTATGCAATACATTAGCACTGTACAAAGATGATTGTGATTGATGTTGAAGTATTCAAGAAAGACGACTCCAAGTCAATTTGTATTCACGGATTTACTTATTTATTAACCAAATTATTATGCAATACATTTGCACTGTACAAAGATGATTGTGATCGATGTTGAAGTATTCAACAAAAACGACTCCAAATCAATTTGTTTCAC
>NW_020653719.1:1594294-1616002 GCF_003589595.1 Hyposmocoma kahamanoa | reverse complement strand
CATTTGCACTGTGCAAAGATGATTGTGATTGATGTTGAAGTATTCAAGAAAGACGACTCCAAATCAATTTTTGGGAGATAGATGAGGTCTCGAGTCCGGTTCTCAGCAGGACGAATTTAGGAAACTGGTCTGGTGTGGTATTTTTTAGATTACAGTTTTTTGACGAAATCTGGTCTAAAATTACCAGTAAAGTCATTGATTATGTTGATGTCTGTTACACTGATCTTAATGAAGATTTTTTAGATAAGCTTGACCGCCTTCTCAATAATGCTATCCGTTTCATCTTCTGCCGTCACAAAGTTGACCATGATTCCCTTTTCGGGGCTCAACTTTAATGGCTCCCTATCCGTTAAAGCAGGCAGAAGAGGCTACTCTGCACGTTGCACTCCATGCTTTTCAATCTTTACTATCCAGAATACTTGAAATGTAAATTTCAGTATCTCTGTGACTCTCACGACCGCCCCTTCGATCCATTAACTCTCTTTCACTCTCTATACCTCTTTCATTCTGGCTTCCTGTATTATTCCTTCATTCAACGTCTCTGGAATGCTCACCCGGACTCCATAGGAAGGTTTCCTAGTTCATTCTCTTTTAAAAAGAGTGTCCATTAGCATTTTTTAAATAGTTTGTCACAGCGATTATCGCTGTCAATCAAAATCAAATCATCATCATCATCATCATCATTGTCTTTTGTTGTTGTATGTATCATATATAAATATATATATTATGTATCGATATGTACATATAAGGTTTGTTTATTATATATAAGATAAGATATTTATTACATTTATGTAATTAATACATTATCAATTTAGTATTTTGTTTCATTTGCTGCATTCATGAATTTCGTTTTCCTCAAAGGTTGACTGGTAGAGAATGCTTTTAGCATTAAGTACAGTATTAAGTAGTAAGCCTTTTGTACCGTTATGTGTTGTGGTCAATTAAGTTTAAATAAATAACACAAATAAATACCTCTAGTTATTTTAGTACCTACGGACGAAACATAGTGTTCATCTTAAACGAACTAAATCGTTTCTGAACAGGGTGTTTTGTGTAGTGCTTCTAGGTATAATCCGGTACATAGTAACATCATAGTAATAAATAGGGAATTACATTTGGCAAAGTAATTGTTGTGGTTTTCTGTTATATAAAATGAAGTTCCTAAGAATAGCTGGAAATATATTCATACGTATTTTCAAATATATTTGTAATTCGTTGAAATGAAATGAAATTTGTTTACTTGTGTGATTTTTTGGTGTAACAATTTGATGTTTAGTAAATAACAGTGCTAAATATCACAAAAAATCTACCAATAATGGCGGACAAATATTCTTAAGTAAACTATTACAAATTGTTGAAGTCATTAGTTCAAAGTATTACATTTAAATCTATTATTATCTTAATTAAATTTTTATTGAATTGATATTCAATTATTTTTTGTGAAATTACTCCACTAGTTTGTTATAATTATTAATACAAAGATCGAACACTCAGAAAAAATTCCTTCGATCCGGTCGGATTCGAACCGACGTCTTCTTGCATACCGTGGCAGACGCAATACCAACTAAGCCACGGAACGAACCAACGGACCTCACGAATTCTTCTATGTGCTTGCGTCGTGTCTTTGTACTTGGTCTTTCAACGATCGAAGGAATTTTTTCTGAGTGTTTTTTCTGACTTTTATTATCTTATCATATTGAAGTTATAATGTTATCATATAAGATGTCAATATTGAATTATCATTAGAATTTACTATTATGATTATATTACATTAAACATTGCATAGTACATATTAGATGATATATATGTCAGTTGTATAGATGTCAATAGGTTTATTTGATTTGCGAGTTATTTTTGCATTCCAGAAATTCATTTACGGAGTAGTAGCAACCTTTAACTAGCATTATATTTATTTCACGTCTAAATGCATTTGGTGGCAATTCTCTTAGATCACTAGGTAGCGAGTTAAAAATGTTTATGGCCATAAAGTATGGGCTATTTTCAATGCTTGATAATCGGCAACATGGTGCCCGCATTATTATCAAATTGATGTCGAAGTTGATGTTTCCTTATGTTTAACTGTTTTCACGTTTTAAAAAGTCAAGGTACTGTTTTACAAATGTGGCTATCTGCTTTATGTAAATACATGGGAGTGGGAGGATATTCAACTTTTTGAATAGAGGTCTGCATGATTCTGTATAGTTAGCTTTGCATATTAACCTTATACATTTTTTTGAACTCTAAATACATTGTTTATATTGCTACAGTTTCTCCACAAGAGCAAACTATATTGTAGGATTGAAGCTACATATCCATGGTAAGCACTCAATGCCACTTCAACTGTTGCCATCTCTGTTAGTCGCAGTAGTGCATATACAAATCTATTTAATCTTGCGCATATAGACTCCACGTGAGCTTTCCAGTGATAGTGTCTATCCACTCTACTTCTTCTATTCTTGTACCTCTATGTTATATTTTTAATTGCAGTGGATTTCTTCTTTGCGACATAAATTGCATAACTTTGATTTTTTCTAAGTTGATTTTTAGATTGTTATCACTCATCCATATTGCCGTTCTTTCTATTACTCTATTAATTTCTTCTTCAAAATTTAACATTTTATCATTTTTAACTAAAATTGTTATGTCATCAGCGAAAAGTATCATTTCATGCTGTGTTATAATTGGTAAATCATTTATATATAATAAAAATAGAATGGGGCCAAGTATACTCCCTTGAGGAACTCCAGAGTTAATTATCTTAAACTCTGACCAACATTTAATCTTTCGATTATTCTGTAGTTTAGTAATTTCCGTACATTGAAATCTGTTTTCTAAATAGCTTCGGAACCAGTTATTGACCTTTCCCCTTATGCATTGACTATGTAATTTATTTATTTATTTAGTAGTCGTTTATGATGAACACAGTCAAAAGCCTTACTCATATCAAAGAATAGGGCTGCTACAGGGATCTTTTTGTCGATACTTTTCATCACAGATGTTTGTAATTTAAAATTGGCTAGAGTTGTAGATTTATTTTTTAAGAATCTATTTTGCGTCTCTGTTATTACATTATATTTAATGCGAAAACTATTGAGCCTTTCAAGCATAACCTTTTACATGACTTTGGATAGTATTGGGACAAGTGTGACTGGTCTATAGTTAGTTATTTTCCCTTTTGTTACCTTTCTTAAATAATGGTTTCACTATAGAATATTTTAATCTTGCTGGAAATATACTTTGGCTAAATGACAAGTTAATTATGTGACTCAGTGCTGTGGAGATATATTTAGCAGTTTGCTTTAATAAGTTTGTAGGTAATTATCATTTAATAAGTTTGTTGGTCATATACAAATGCACACACATACGTTTTAAGATTAAAATTAAATTTAAAATTAGAAGTTAAGAAAATTAAAAATTGTTAAAAAAAAAATTGTTTGTTTTGTTTTTGTCGATGTTTGGAAATGTAAAAATTAAACACTACATTAAGTATTAGTTAAAAATGTTACATATGCATTTATAGCTATGGAAGAGCGGTGCCTTCTGACACAGGCTTGATAAGCTTAATAGGAGGTACCATCGAATGTTAATGTAAAGTTAATTGTATTACTGAAATAAACATTTATTATTATTATATTATTAATTCGTCATAACCCACCGAGCAAGTATTCTTCAATGAGTTAATGACATTATATACTTCCAGAGGATCTGTAGGGTACAGAAACATTTTTGTAGAGCTAGTGTTACCAGTCACAGTTTCATTTTTGTATTGATGTGTATCGTTTGTAAGATTTATAAAGAAATCGTTACAAGCTTCTGCTATATCTTTGGGATGTGAGAACTTTTGCCCATTTTGATCTATTTCATCAATGCCAAGTTCATGAGTGTCACATGATATTTGGGTCTTTATAATATTCCAAGAAGGTCTACATTTGTTCTTCGATTCTTTTAGAAGTTTTTTATTACCAATTCTCTGTGACTAAAGTATGCAACGTTTTAATATTTTTTTGTATCATTTATACGTGTTTCTATGTTGTTTTCGGTGTCTTGAATATTTATGGTACCGAAAATATAGTGCTCTTTTTACAACCCATGCCTTCTTTAGTCCTTTTGTAATCCATCTTGTCTTATTCGATTTTTTGGTTACTTTAGCGATAATTTTTGGGAAACACAATTTATAAAATAATACGAGGCATTCATGTAATTCAGCAAAGGCATCGTTAGAGTTTTCTTGTTCTAATACATTTGAGAATGATAGGGCTGAAATACAGTTTAAGTATTTGTTTAAATTACATTGACTAAAGTCTCTTTTTTCTTCAAACCACTGTTTTTTTATAGTTTTTGTATGCAGTGGGAACTTAATAAATTACCCAGTATCATGATCTGA
The DNA here is from genome assembly GCF_003589595.1 of Hyposmocoma kahamanoa. Taxonomy (NCBI): domain Eukaryota; kingdom Metazoa; phylum Arthropoda; class Insecta; order Lepidoptera; family Cosmopterigidae; genus Hyposmocoma; species Hyposmocoma kahamanoa. The sequence continues at coordinate 1,611,618 of NW_020653719.1, read as the reverse complement.
TAGACCTAAGTGTTCAACCCATGCTGAGGCCTTGGAAATGTTTCTCATAATATGGTCGATACAAGTTTTATTTTTTCGTGTTGGGATTATTATGTGTAACGACATGTTAAAATTTAGGCAAAGTTCCTTGAGACGTTTAGAATTTTTATTAACTGTCATAGTATCGCTATTCAGATCACCTGCAATTACAAGTCGCTTCTTAGTTTTTTGGGTCAAATCCGCGAACAACATCTCTAGTTGGGAAAAAAATACTTCAATGTTCGAGTGCCGACTGCTGGTACGATAAATACAAATTATGTATAGATTGTTGTCAGTTAGATCTACACCACAACATTCGAAGTCTCTGTATATACCTTATGTTTCATTCAATTTCAGATTAGAATGTGCAATGTTGTCCCTGATTAAAATGCATGTCACACCTCTTCTCTCTTCTGGTCTACTATAGAAAGCTCCCAATCTGAAATTTCTTATTTTTAAATTTTGCTCATGACCTAATTTGATAAAAGTCTCACTAAAACAAATAACATTTATTTTCTTATCATTGTCATTTAATTCCTGGATAGTTAGTTCAAACGTGTCTTGTTTGTTAATTGCCCCAGCTATGTTTTTAGCAGCGTTTCGTCCATATGTATTATTAATATTATCTATAGTAATCCGTTCTGATATTGTCTCATATTTTTCATTAATGTTTATTAATTCTGTTGTGTCTTTGGATTTGTAGTTATTTATTTCACAAATAAATTTTCTGAGATTATTTATTACAATTTTCATTCCTGTTCTATTTATGTATCCTCCAACCATAAACATCTCATATCTCAAGTGTCTATTCGAATCCAGCAAGTAGGCATATTGGAATGTCCGAACGTCTTTTTCCAACGTCTCATCTTTTTTCGTTTGTTATGTATAAGTTGTCTTAGTAGTAGTAGAGCTCCTTGTGAAAGAGTCCGCCCAGGGAAGTACTGCCACCTTACCTATTTCTGCCGCCAAGCAGTAATGTCAGCATTATTGTGTTCCGATGTTGAAGGGTAAGGGTGCTGGTGAAATTACAGGTATATGACACTTGTCAATTTATATGTCTCAGAGTGACGGGCGCAGTGGCAGTGCCCCTCAAATTTTTGCGATTTAAAATTCTGAGTGGCAATGCAACTGTTATGGACAGGCGTGTAACTTACCATAAGGCGCACGACTTGTCCGTTCTGTCACTTGATATTATTTAAAAAATCATTAACAGTCTTAATAGCCGAAGTGGTAAAATTTGCCTAATTGTAATCAGTACGCACGCGCATAACAACTTCAGATAACTCATTGGAATACTCTGGCGTGTTAGACAAACATGAATCAAAAGTCTGCAATACTATGAATTTAAAACTGCATTTGTAAACGTTACCGGAAGTGATGTATTTTTTATGTAATATTAAGTTTATTAAATACCACGATGTTTTACTACGATGATATTCAATAATTTATTGTGAAATTTAGTTCACTAGTTCGTTATAATTATTAATAAATATAAAGATCGAATAGTAAGAAAATTTCCTTCGATCTGGCTGGATTCGAACCAGCGCCCTCAGGGTATTAATTCATACCGTGTGGTGAGTAATGTGTAACTATAGAGATAATTTATTTCGTAAAAAACCACGAAAGTCTTAAAATCAATTATTTCTTTGTAGCTTTCTTTCTTGTACGGAACCAAGTGACGGGACGAACAACTCGTGCACCTAGCAGGAAGCGACACGCCTGTAGTTGCAGTGTCACGCAATCATCTGAGGGGCGCTGCCACCGCGCCCGTCAACTTGAGACTTAAATTGACAAGTCCCATGGGCTTTAATTTCACCAGCACCCTTACCCCTCAAAACTGGAACACAGTAATGCTCACATTACTGCGTGGGGGCAGAAATAGTTAAGGTCGCAGTACTTCCCTGGACGAACCCTTTCACAAGAACTCTACTGATACTAGAATATAGGTTCATTATAAATAATAGGGGTTAAAGTATGAAATTGCCGATTTGTACTGAAAATCTAAATTGTTTATTTTTTAAATTTTTAACAAATTTATTTAATCAAAATAGTTGCCATTATTATCTATACATTGCTGCCATCTAATGGGAAGGTTATTAATGCCTTTGCGATAGAACTCCGACGATCTAGACTGCACAAACTGTGTGAAAGCATTTTGTACTGCCTCCTGGGAAGAAAACTTCTTGTCACGTAGATAATTGTCCTAATCACGAAAAAAATGGTAGTCCGTTGGAGCAAGGTCTGGTGAATACGGAGGATGACGAATGGTTTCTAACTGCAGTTCCTGAAGGGTCAAAATGGTTTCTCGTGCTGTGTGAGGTCTCGCGTTGTCGTGGAGCAATAATGGTGAAGATCGATTCATGAGTCGGGGCTGTTTTACTGCTAGTTTTGTCAACATGGTTCGGAGTTCGGCACAATAGACATCTGCCGTTATTGCTTGACCAGATCGGAGAAAACTATAGTGAATAACACCATGCTGAGACCACCAAACAGTTACCATTACCTTTTTATTGGTAAGTTTTGCTTTAGGACACTGTTGTGGCATTTGACCTGGGGTCAGCCATTGCATTTTTCTTTTCCGGTTATCATAAAGAATCCACTTTTCATCACATGTTACAATTCGATCCAATATTCCTTCATTTCTGTACCGGTTCAACAAGGCAACACAAGTTTCAACACGCGTTTCTTTCTGCAGATCAGTCAAATCATGAGGCACCCATTTTTCGTATGTTTTTATTTTATTGATTTGACGCAAGTGAGTCAATATTGTGGGTAAGGTAACGTTAAACCATGCCGCTAATTCCTGGGTAGTTTGACTAGGATCGGCTTCCACTATCTCTCTTAATTCATCGTTATTCACCTGTGTGGGCGGTCTTCCTCGTGACTCGTTCTTTAAGTCGAAATTTCCATCACGAAAGCGTTTAAACCAAAATCGCACGGTGCGTTCATTAGTAGACCCCTCTCCAAACGCAGCATTGATATTGCGGGCTGTTTCTGCCGCGTTAGTTCCGCGTCGGAACTCGTATTCAAAAATCACTCGAATTTTCGCAGTATCCATCTTTCTTGTCTAAATTGAATAACAAAAACAATTGAAAGTCGATATTCAAATGTTTCAAATTTAAAAAAAAAAATCACAGAAACCATTTGAAAAAAGTTTCATTCGAAAACCTCAAACCATGAAGATTCTATGAAAATTCAAAGAACCTATTGCAATAAAACGGCAATTTCATACTTTAACCCCAATATTAGGTTCATAAAGTTATGAACCCATTTTTCTATTTTGCTTTCAAAGGATTCGGTAAGTTGGGTGCAATTATTTGGCTTGCTTATTCACACTGAATGTCTAACAGGTGCGTTCCGTAGTTCGTTGTCAAGTTGCAATTAATCACAGGTTATAGCGCAGCTATATTGCGTAACGTATTGAAACAATTTGTTTGCACCCACACAATTTCCACGATAATAGAGATGCCTAGTGAAATGGAACGTTCAAGGAAAATGCAGGACACTTTACGAACCCATTGGAAACCGTTTGTGTGATAAATAGTTTTGTTTTATAGACATATGGACGTCGCAGCTAGTAATATCACTTCAAACTTAAAGTGACAGAATTCGATTCATTGTTTACTTAAGTAATATGTTTTACAAAAGTGTAAAATTTTAGCTAATACTACTGTTGTTTTCTAATTATTACAGAAACGATTTACTAGGCTTTCTACGAATTACATTAACTAGTCTCGTTCATGGTTTCTTTGTTTACAAATTTCATGTTAGTTTGATAGCTTAAATTGAGTGAAGTCGTAGAGGGGACGGCGCTGGAATCGTTTAAATGTGTTAAGTTTAATCAATCATCTGACGTAGTCCTATGACATGATGGTCATTGGCAGGGCCACCATATGAAACAAGGAGCGAAATTGACGGTCAATGCTTTATAAACAAGCGCGCATTGACAAGATGGTTTTTTTTTGTGTGAGTTACTTGGAAAGTGAACAAGTAAGCGCGGCCTCTCCCTGTGAATTTGGCGAGTGACATTTAAAATCCTGTGAGCATTAGTGCTCTGTGTGTAAAGTCCGTTTTAATACGATCCATCTTTTGTAGTTTGGAACTAATTACTGTGTAAAGTGATATAAACAAATTAATTCTAATAATCGGTTACAACCGGCTGGTTACGTAATCAATCAGTTGTAACCGGCGACTAAACGGATTGATAACGAAAATAATTTGCTCTTTCTATGTCTATGCAGGCCAATTATCGAGACACGAACATTTCTTATTTAATTTCTGATTAAATCGGTGATAAGATCTCTTAACGTCTCCTTCATGGTTATATTCCGCCATGTCTATCATTATTTACTTAAAAATGTTGTTTATAAAGTAGTATGTAGTGTTTTGTGAGTTAATTTTATGTTTTAAAATAGAATAATTTAGGATAAATTTATCGTGATCTTTTGTTATCTTTACCCACTCTACCAGCATATTGCGTATAAAATTTTATTAGAATAATGACAAAGGTTTAAAATACGCGTAGCTAGCTGTTTCTTTAGTACGCTTTTGAATGACCAAACAAAATACTCGACTCGACATATGAGTTGTCCTAAAAATTTGGAGCAGCTCTAGTTGACAGTTAAATTAGTCCGGGACGCAAATAAATGAAACGTCGGCACTCAGCGGTAGGCCCGTCTAATAGGTAAAAAGGTTTTTTGAATTATGCTTGGATAATTTTATTTGCTCTCCGAGCTGATGGTTGATAAGTGCGAGTGGGCTCTACAATTTAGAAATAAATTCTTTACGGTTCATGACAACTGGCCGGCATTATTTTTCTCCGAAATTGTTACAACAAAAATACGTTTAACTTTCACTTGTTTTATTCAAACCAAAAATAAACCGTATGACAAAATGTAGGCAATCTAGTGTTGCTGTTATTTTCCGAATTCCTTATGATGCAGCATTTATTTTAGTTCACATATTTACCTTAGGATTATTTGAAATGGAAAAGTTTTACACAGCTAATATGGTAACGCCCCAACCAGGTTTGAGAAATTTAATACCCACGTGTACTTTGAAAATAAGAATATAATTTACTATTTTCTTGTACATTGGCGGAACAAAAAATGCGAGAATATAAAACAGTTTATATTTTAATAAATAAGAATTAGACATAATTATATTATCAAGCGCTGGTGAAATTACAGGCACATGGGACTTGTCAACTTATGTGCTTTGCTTCTATAATGTGTCATGATGTGTATATAATGTCATTTAGTTGTTTAGTGTTGTTAATGATGTATTTTGCTATTGTATTTTTATCAGTAGGGAACTGTTTTTACTTATAATTATTTAATACAGTTTCAATTACATTGTGATACAACATGTTTGTACCCTTAGAATAATAACGCATAGAATGATAGTTTCATATCAAACGAACTGTCACAAGTGAGGCAAAAACCAAATTCATGTAGGCGTAAGCAACTTGTAACTACGCTCGTCGGCACGCACACAAATATACAAATAATGATGCCATGGAATAACATTTCCCTAAAAAGTGGGGAAATTGTATCTTGCTTAACTCATCATTAAGTTAAAGGTGCCTACAGATTTGCCCGACATTGTCGATCAGGTGCCTACAGATGTGCTCGGTTTTGTCGATGAAAAACGAATATAGCACTTATTTGTAAATCCAAGATGGCGGACACGATTTTTCAAAATATGCTATATGGGTATCCTTTTCGAGGTATTTGGGGATGCTCATTACGAATATGGCACTCATTTCTAAATCCAAGATGGCGGACACGAGTTTTGAAATAAATGCAATATGGGTATCATTTTCGAGGTACTTGGGGGTGCTCATTACGAATGTGGCACTCATTTCTAAATCCAAGATGGCGGGCACGATTTTTTCAAAAAAATGCTATGTGGGTATCATTTTCGAGGTATTTGAGGATGCTCAATGTGAATATGGCACTATTTGTAAATCCAAGATGGCGGGCACGATTTTTCAAATAATGGCAAGTTGGGTATCGTTTTCGAGGTATTTGGGTGTGCTCATTACGAATATTGCTTTTGTTTGAACTGTCGTGTTTGATCCATATTGGATTTAGAAATGAGTGCCATATTTGTATTGAACATTCCCAAACATCTCGAAAACGATACCCAACTTGCCATTATTCGAAAAATCGCGCCCGCATCTTGGATTTAGAAATAAGTGCCATATTCGAAACCTAAAACCGAAAATGCCATAAGCAAACATTAAAGAAAATAACTGTTAAAATAGATTAAAAAATCGCTTAAGAATGCTCCCCTTTTAAGAAAATAAAATATTTTAATATAAAATATTTCGCTTGAGTTACGAAAAGAAAGACATATAATAAGCTATCAAAGTTGTATTGGTGGTGCCAACACTATAGTAGAAACAAATATATAAGTACTGTAAATTTGTTGCAATATGTGCTCCAATTCAAATAAAATTAAAATAAATAATTATTCAATAAAGCATGAACGCAGAGCCGTTAAAAGTATTATAAAATAATTAAGTGTCCCAATCACTTACAGGAGTTAACGAAAACATTTAATGTTTATTAAAGTAAATATTAGTTCAAGATGCGCAAATAAATCTAAATTACAGGCACCACTAAAATTTACGTAATATAATTATTTTGATACAGAATAGCAAAATGGGGAGAAAAAAAATTCGTTACTTTGCAACACTTTCGTATCTTGTTGCCGCGAAATTATTTTTCTGTTTTAGTGAATATTTACATAAAAATATGAGTTGAAACGCATTACTTACTTGTGGAATGCGATGTTAGTGTCTATTTTATGTTTGTCTGTTGTATTTTTACACCCATTTACCGCACATTTCGTCATTTTTAGCAAAAAATTTTGGAGCTGTTCGCGGTGCAATATGACCTTGAGCACTAACAGCCCGCGCGCTCCTGAGACGCGTTTGGAACCCTCTAACTTGCCTCACTTAGCGTGTGCGGGCTAGGTTTCTATGCGTTATTATTCTAAGTTTGTACCCTCCAAAAATAAAATAAATAAATCGTCGAGTTATCCGATGTCATAAAAATTTCTCTTTTCGTATTGACTTATTTAACGTTTATTGAAAAACATCGATTTTTTTACGATATCAAATGACGGCACACGTCAACAACAATTGCTGTGTAACTTAGAGCTTTAAATCACAAATATCTGAGGTGCACTGCCACTGCGCTCGTAACCCTGAGACATAATTTGACAAGTTCCATGTGCTCGTAATTTCACCAACACACTTCCCTTCAAAACCAAAACGGCAGAAATAGGTAAGGTGGCAGTGTATTCCTGGATGAACTCTTTCACAAGAAGCTCTAATGCTACTAATGTAAACAACATACATATATTTTTTACATTTTGTGACAAAGCAAAAATGCTAGTTGGAAACTAAAACAAATTAATTAAAAAAAATGATAGTTGACTATTTTTTTATTTTCAAATAATAAAAATATACTTTTGGAAGAACACCGCATTATTTTCGGGATTTTACTAATATTCCCCTAAATGTGGCGATGTGTGTAGATACTTAATCTTGTAATTATAATTCTTCACATCATTAATTTAGATCAGGAAATATGTTGTATTTAGGTGATGCGTTCCTTTCGATTTCGTTTCGATGTTATTCTAATTATCATCTGAGACCAGCGAATATTCGAGAGGTATTTGCCAAAATATTCGATATCAAGTCGATTCCCTCGAGATTCAATTCTAATGAGCGATATTCAGAGATAATAGGTGCCCTGAATTCATACTTGCCCTCCGGTTTATATGACAGCAGGTGCGCATTAAGGAAAATTATGTAGCGTAATTTAATATTGGCGAAATTCCGGAGAAGACCCACAAGTAGATTTATAAAATTTTGTACGTGTAAGGACTAGAATACTTTAATAAAGACGTGCAAAATTCACTGTTTTCTCGTCACGTTGTTACACTTTACATGATTACAATTTTATGCTAAAATTAAATAGACAAGCAACACGAAAGAGTTAACCGATATGAAAGTTTCACTGCGTGGCAAAGTGAACACAAAACGCATGAAGATTCGATACAATTCACGTTGTCCTTGTTTTGGTTACTAGTATCAAAAGATTTTATCGGTACAATGCAAATTCTATCTTATGTGTGAAGGACGTGTGTTGAAGTTTGGACGCACAGAAAAGTCTTTAACGATCACCTGAAAAGTATACCTTGAAATAAGTAGAAAAAATTAAGTCAATTGAAAATTGTATTTAGCAAAGAAAGGTTTTCTTTATAAACTTTTAAACTTTGTCTATTGTTTCAGGATACAGCGATGGTGCCATTACTTTTCATTCTAATATTAGGTAAGTTTAAATTATCTGTAATTAGAATATCTTTTGTGTGTTTTGGTATAGAACATTTTTTTAAACTCACAATGCAATATTGCAGCCTAAAAAAAATAAAGAGATTTAACCCGTCACGCATCCTAGAGACACACCGTGTTTCTAACGACTTTGTTACCCCTATGTTGTGGATATTTCAAAGATTCGCACGAAGCGTTGCGCTTCCACATTTATATGGCGAACGGCTTTGGATTGGAATTCTCTGCCTGCATACTTGTTCCCTGAACGTTATAACTTGGACCTTTTCAAAGCGACAATGAATAGGCATTATTTAGGTGTGCATGCTCCATCGTGGACCTTATTATCACTTTACATCAGGTGAGATGGAGGTAAAATGTGCACTTATATTTTTATAAAAAAAGACACCATGTGGCTAGGACGGTGACGGATAAAAGTCATCAAAGCACACGACGTTGCTCCATAGCAGTAAGACTGTCTACTAATGCTTCTGATTGTTTGTCCTTTGGGTAGTTTTTATTTACATAAAATATAGAGGAAGAGTTCATTCAGGGAAGTACTGCCACCTTACCTATTTCTGCTGCCAAGCAGTAATGTGAGGGTTACTGCGTTCCGATGTTTTCACGCAGTAGGTTTCACACAGTAATGCTGAAGGATAATGCTGGTGAAATTACAAACATTGGACTTGTCAACTTGTGTCTCAGTGTGACGGGCGCAGTGGCAGTGCCCCTCAAATGTTTGTGATTTTAAACCTCTGAATGGCACTGCAACCGCTATGGACAGGCGTGTCGCTTACCACCAGACATACGACTTGTTCATCCCGTTCGCGTTGGTTAAATTATCTAATGTCGCGTCATGTCGTATCATAAAATTAATTTCATTAAATTAAACGTTGTAAAAAAGATAACTCATAATTGAAGCAATCAGCGCAAAAGTGGTGTATAACATTTGTTCCCAAGATAAAGTTCCCTTACCCAAAATATCCACAAATAATCGATACAGCCAAATAAATTCTTACCAAGTTTTCTTTTTGGCTTTCTTGTTAATTTAAGACCTGCCTTCTATAGGTCTTTTTTATATAATATAAAGTGACGGGACGAACAAGTCGTGCGCCTGATGGTAAGATACACGCCTGTCCATAACAGTTGCAGTAACACTCAGACCTTTATATCGCACAGATCTGAGGGACACTGCCACTGCGTCCGTCACCCTGAGACATAAGTTGACAAGTCCCATGTGCCAGTAATTTCACCAGCACGCTTACTCTTCAAAACCGGAAGACAGACAGACTTGGCGGCACAAATAGGTAAGGTTGCAGTACTTCCCTGAATGAACTCTTTCACAAAGAGCTCTACTGCTACTAAACTTCTCTTCAGCAGACTCGTCAACAAATAGATTACTATCTCTGTTATGCATTTTGCAATGTTATCAGATACATTTTTACAATTTTACTCGTAACCAATTGCTTACTTTTTATTAACTACTTTTCTAAATTTTATCACCGGTTGAACTGATTTTATTTATATAGTCAGTCAGCAATTTATAAAGTTAATTGACATGTTCAATGAAATCCGAAACACTAAAAATGACCTAGAATACACCGTCAAAGCCTAAAACGGTACAGAGGGCCTTTGTTAACGGCCTTTGACAAAAACGGTTCAGTAAAGGTAAAAGGAATAATCCTCTCCACATTTTGCCAAAGGCAATATTGATCGAGTGTCCACGCTTCCTAGCACCGGCTAATTGTTTGTAGTCACTTTCGAACAGCAATCTTAGGATCGTATTCTAGAACTCTACTCAATGCTCAAGTCAGGATTTGAGTATGGTTTAAAGCACTCGAAACCATACTCAAGTCCCTGCCATTAGGGTCGTATTTCCAGTGCTTGTGTTTCCAGTGTAATCCTAACTTGAGCATTGAGTAGAGTTCTAGAATACGACCCCTAGTGAGTTAACTTCAAACCTTTAAAAAGTCGCAATAGTTTTTTATAGCTGCTTTTTTCGTTGTGTTTGGTCTTTGTATCATAACTTTTTTGACGACAGTCGAGTGGTTTGTACACTAGTTTTCATGGTGTCGCCCTCACTGAAGTCCCGGTTGCGATCCGTAGATGGGTCAGTGTAGAAGAATACCTTTTCTATACTGTCTCGGGTCCGGGTGTTTGGGGTACCGTCGTTGTTTCCGATTACCATAACACCAGTGCTTTAGTTACTTATTTTGGGATATTGCCTAATATTTATTAACCGACTTCAAAAAAGGAGGAGGTTCTCAATTCGCCCGTATGTTTTATTTTTTATTTTTTTTGTGTTTATGTTACACGATAACTTGTGAACTGATTTTGATGATTCTTTTTTGTTGGAAAGAAGGTACCTGATTAGTGGTCTCGTTTAAATTTGAAGAAGATAGATATTCCACATCTAAGGGTGGCAAACTAGGGGATGAATAACTTTTGAAACCTGTTATTTTAGTACTCTGTACTGACATTATTTATTACCTATTTATATAGTAATAACAAAGTAGTGGACTTTACAAAAAATATATGAAAATCATGATAGTAAAACAACATTCAATACATAAATAGAGTAACATCATGCTTTATAACAACAGTGTTCTCGTGTGTAAAAAATAAAAAAAAAATGTGCCAGTCTTTAACAAACCAAAAAAAAAGTACAGAAAAAAAAACTTCTCTTAGTTTTTAAATTTACGGCGTTACCTTTAGAAAACTGTGGACATTAATAATTTTCCACAAAAGATCTTAATTTAAAAAGGTTTTAATACAAATTTGAAATTCTAAAAGGGTGCGTTCTCGTCTTACTGTAGTCGGAAGTTTTAGATTTTTACTTTACTGTTCCGTAATTTTCGCCAATAGGAGATATACAAAAAGGTTCTCTAGGTAGTATAACGAACTAGACAAACAGAGCAAAAGCTTAGTTAGAGCATGTTAGTTGTTTGTACAATTGGAGATTTTTCATGTAAATAAAGAGAAACTAGATTCGTTTGAGTTCACAAATACGTGTAAATATTTGGTTTCAATTTATTTTGCGTTGACCGAAGAAAACAATGTGATTTTTTAGTTCGTTTTTTCTTCATGATATCAAGTGACGGGACGATTAAGTCGTGCGCCTGGTGGTTAGCGACACGTCTACCTATAATAGTTGCCATACCTATTTCTGAGAAAGAAGAATCGTAAGACGAAGTGTAGTGCGATGGCATCCTGGAACAAAGATTTTCTGTAGACCGTAATGAGTCAGTATTCGAGCAGTGTCGAAAACTAAATTCATCCTTCAGGTATTAATAATTAATTTCTCATTGCGTTTTATTGAATGTCAGAATGTTTCACCAAGAGGATATTGAATTATTTTTTGTGAAATTACTTCATTAGTTTGTTATAATTATTAAATAAAGATTCAAATTAAAGTCTTCCAGCAAACCGTGTCAGACGCTATGCCAACTAAGCTTAGTTGGTATAGCGTCTAAAAACGGACCGCATCACTTGGTGCAATGCCATGCTTACCAGATTCAACGAAGGGGCGTCAAATTTCGTGTGGGACATAGCAATAGGTGACGAAACATGGATTTATAGTTACGACCCCAAAACAAAGCAGCAATCGAGCGTATGGGTCTTTCGAGATAAGCCGAAACAAACAAATGTAATGCTTCTTTTTTTAATAAAACTGGACACGTGGCTACTGTAGCTTTGGAGAATCGTTGCACCGTGAATAGTGATTGGTACACGACCATTTGTTTCCCAAAAGTTATTGATAAACTCCGTAAAAATAACCGTAAACGCCGTATCATCTTACACCACGATAATGCCAGTTCTCATACGGCCAGACAGACAAATGAATTTTTGAAGGTGAACAACGTTGAGCTTATGAGCCATCCCGCGTACAGTCCCGACCTGGCACCTAATGACTTTTAACTATTTCCAAAAATTAAGAACCAACTACGTGGTCAACGATTTTCACCACCTAAATTTTTTATACTCTTCGACAGCCCCTGTCGAAGAGTATGAAAAATATGTTTCAGAGATTGTCACGAGGGAGTGGCATAAATGTTTCCAAAATTGGTTCATTTGTATGAAAAAGTGCATTAACGCTAACGGAGAATATCTTGAGAAACAATAAATTCATATCTGACCATTTATAGTGTTTTTTGTCTTATTCTCTCCGGAAACTTATGGTGCGCCACACGTATTAGCCTTGATTCCTTGAATCCTTTTCACACTTAGTACTATCGCTAGCCTAGAGCCTAGAGCTTATTATGGTAGGTTAAGGGTATGCCCAGATGACATGCGTTAGAGACACACCCTTACAACAACACGAATTTCATTCATAAGTAGCAGTGGACATCCACATACTGAATAAAGGCGCAAAATAGTATTTAGAAACAATGCAATATCAGTTCTTCGTTTTCTGATCGTATCGATGGCGAACACTTATAATGCTTGCCGTAGTGGTGGTGCTAGTGGCTGGTAAGCGCGTGTTCGACATTTTCTTTTAAATTAATTTGTATTAATATTTAGGACAAAATTTTCTATCAAAGTAACACATTAATTTTTGTTAGGGTCAATTCCTGGGTGTTCATTATTGCTGAGATTACTGGTAAGTTAATTAGTGGATTTTCGGTGTTCTTTACTGGTGATGGAGAGAAATTCTGGATTAGTTATCTTTTTTATAACAATAGTTTTTTAGTTTTTCATAATATCAAGTGACTGGACGAACAACCCTGATGGTAAGCTACCCGCCTGTCCATAACAGTTGCAGTGCCACTCACAGCTTTAAATCGCAAACATCTAAGGGACACTGCTACCGAGCCAGTGACCCTGAGACATAAGTTGACAAGTCCCATTCTAATATATATAATTCTCACATTACTGCTTGGCCGTAGAAATAGCTAAGGTGATAGTACTCCCTGGACGAACTCTTTCACAAGAGGTCTACTGCAACGAAAAACTTTTTTATGAAATATACTACAGCATAATCTTTCTTAAGAATTATTATATCTATCGAGTTTTTAGGTTTTCGCGATTGTTACACATAGGAAATGAAACTATTATTTAATTAATAACTATTGCAACTAAAGTGAAAAAATAGTTTTGTGGTTAGTGTAGGGTTGTAGTTTAGTGGTTTGCATTAATACTAGACATAACTGGTTGAAGACTGTACCACCTCAGTCAACCGTGACCATGGGACCTGTAAAGGGCCCGAAACGTCGGTTTGTTTGAAAAAACAAATATACGCGATTTAAATCCGGAAAAATAGTTTCATTTCCTAAATTATTATATCTGTCAAATAAACTAGTCACTATTGATTATATTAAAAAAAAAGATATTTAAAATTTAATAACAAACTTCTCTTAAAACGTCGATCATCATCCTACCTATTTCGTAGATGCTTGACGTAGCACTGCGCGTCCCAAACACCACTTCACGCGTATTTGTCATACACCGCCGACGGTAGCAGCAGGGCTAGCACAACATGGCGCGACATGCGCGAGAGCGACATAAAGTGCGAGATACTGCTATTCTCGCTTAGAGATCCTGCGCTTTATATCTCTCTCACACAAGTCGCGTCTTGTCGTGCTAGCCCTACAGCCGTGGAAATTCTTCTCTGGAAGATGCGCAACTTCTTTTCTAGCTCGTATCCAATCTAGTCTGTACATTACTCAAATGACATAAAGTTCATTGTGCTGTGTACAAAAACTCGCTTGGATTCCGTTTAGCGGCAATATAAACTGAGCCTAAGACGCGTACTCAGTGCGCGTTAGCAAAACATTTACTAGTGATCTGAACAAACCCTAACTTGAATCGATACAGTCGATAATCGTCTAGAACTCTAGACGCAATGTATACTCAGTACAGAGTACTAAAAAACCGACCTCAAAAGTTCGTGGCATTACATCTAAATAGATGTAAACCAAGCTTTATTGAAATCGGTTACCGGAAAGTGTGCGCACCCTTAGAGGTGGAATATTTTCTTCAAATTTAAATGCGACTACTACCGAGGTATCCTCTTTCCAACAAAAAAAGAATCATCAAAATCGGTGCACAAATCACAAAAAAAGTTATCGCGTAACATACATACAAAAAAACAGCCGAATTGAGAATCTACTCCTTTTTTGAAGTCGGTTACAAAGACCAACGGACCGCAACGTCTGGGCGACGACTCACGCGGAATCGCTGATTCGAGAGAACTGTCAAAAATCTTGTATAAAAACAGTATGGTAGATCAATCACGTTAGTTACTTTCAGCTACTTGCAAATTTAAATTTCGATCTTCGTACTACAAATATTTATATTCATTATATTCATGCATTGTTAACGAGCAATTAGCGTTATTATTGAACTCATGAATATCGGAATTGGATGCTTCTAAAATTCTATATAGATATTTTCTCTATCTACTTAGAAAGTAGATAACCAATTTTTTAAATAAGTTCAATGTTTCTAGTTTAAGCGTAAAGTGTAGATTTTTTTACACTTTTAAATGGTTGAGAACAATACATATTTCATACAAGTATGTAAGTATTTTGTTTTGTTGTACTTATTAACAATATGATGAATGTTTTGAAAACAGAATACATATAAAATATGGCGTCACGTAAGCGATGCTATCTCTATACTACATATTGGTATGTAGACGTCGGAACTTTATGGCCTTGTTACCGGATCTCATTTAGACTATCGGAAAATTGTGATAGCAGGTACGCAATACAAGTAGCATTTCGTTCGTTAAAACGCTTTCCAAAACGCTTTCTTGCTGGGTTTAGAATAGCGTGAAACAATATGATGATAGAAACGCTGCCGCAACACATATTTTGCCACTGTTTAAAACTAAAAAAAAGTGTCAGGGCCTTTAGGGAATTGCAGATATTAAACCTACATTTATGAGATCTTTGTTTTATTCAAACAAAATCTAGGCAACTTTAATTTAGTCAAAACTATGTCTTAGAAACACTTTGGAATAAAAAAAGAAATACGGCCGAAACAACGCCCTAATTTGCACTTAAATTATTTAATAAATTACTGGACGCTGTTAAAGAATTAATTGTGTACTTAGTTAGTTAGTTAGTTTTTGTGCAGAAAAAAAAACGTTCATCCAAATTATGAGTTATAAATAGGCTACTTAAAACAATGAAGTCGACTCTGCAAGAACCTAGAGAGAAATAAACGGACATATAGTATTTACTTGAAAGTGTTTGACTTACGTTTATAAAGTGTTTAATAGTTACAGTATATAATTATAACATAGTTTTAGGCAACTTCTGACCAGAGAGTGTGATTATGAAATAATGAAGCATAATATTAGTGAAGTGCACATGACGGAAACGATATTTTTTTATCATTTTATTTAAATTATTTAGTTTATATACCTTTTTTAATTTTTTTATAATATCAAGTGACGGGACGAACAAGTCGCGCGCCTGATGGTAAGCCCGTCAATAACAGTTGCAGTGCCACTCAGAGCTTTAAATCACAAAGATTTGAGGGCATTGCCACTGCGCCTCAGACATAAGTTGACAAGTCCCATGTGCCTGTAATTTCACCAGCACCCTTACCCCTCAAAACAGGAACACAGTAATGCTGACATTACTGCTTGGTGGCAGAAATAGTTAAGGTGGCAGTACTACCCTGAACGAATTCTATCACAAGGAGCTCTACTGCTACTAAATATACTTTTTAAAATTGTTTTCGTTTTTTTATTTTTATTATTCCATGTCACGGATCGAATAAGTGCGCTAGTTGCTAAGCGATACGCCTATCCACAATAGTTATAGTACCTATTCTTGTAATATAATATATTGTATATAATAATGTAAAGTTTACAAGATAATAAATAAATCTAACTCTACCATTAAGAGCTTTATATTGCAAAGTTCTGAGTCACCCTGTGACATAAGTTGACAAGTCTTATGTGTCTGTAATTTCCTTACCTTAACTTCACTTAACCTTGCATTAATCTTAAATATGTCTTAAACCAATGTTTAAATTGGTAAGACATTCTTAACACGTGTATTAAGAGTGTTTTGCATTGTTTAAGACATAATTATAACTGCCTCCATGGCCGAACGGTTACCATGCCGGACTGCCACGCAGAGGTCCCAGGTTCGATTCCCGGGCCGGGAGAAATAGTTGTATGGCCTACAATTATTTCTCTCGTGAGTTTGGGTGTAAGTTGTGGTTATCTATGTGTGTGTCCATGGCACCCGCGACACAGGGTTTCCCTAGTTATGTTGAGTGTGTGCGTTATTATTATTATTATTATTATTACTTAAGTTAGCGGAAGTGGATATAAGAGGCAGAACGGTTTTGACGCAGTTGTACGGTAGCGTATTTCCTAGACTATGAGCACGATGCGTGGCAGCGGTAACAGCCTTCTGAACACCATGTCAGAGGATGTAGTGGGTCCAATATTGTAATGTTCGACCAAAATTCATGTCACCAAGAAGGGCTGATGACATGAATCCCAATTTCGCATACCTATTGTTAATATGTAATAATTAATTTCTATTAATTATTTTCTATTTTTTTAAGTGTAATTTACTATCAGAGTCCTAATTTTCAATTTAAAGCATTAAAATCGCAAAAAGGTCACAATCAATACGCCCGTCACCCTAAGGCTTGATTCATATCGCGTAGACGCTACGCGACGCGGCGCGGGCTGCATTCAAGCGGGCAATGCAAGATAAACTTTATCCTCAACAAAATAAGGCAACATTTCATTAAACAAACAAATGAAAACGAAGATGCAGTAAGCGACGGCGGGCTGCAGAGAGCTGCGGCAGGCGCACTTTATAAAATGCAATATACTATAGAACATATTTTCCATTTAATAAAGTATACATTTCTTCAAACAAAAGAGAAAAGCCGCGCTACGTCGCCTACGGCAGGTTAAAGACTGAGTATATGGAACTACTGGAAATAAACCGCTTTATCGACTGTATTATATATGCCAGAGGGAGGC
>NW_020653719.1:1476038-1594284 GCF_003589595.1 Hyposmocoma kahamanoa | reverse complement strand
AACAAGGGAACTCTCTGTACTCCTTATGAGCACCAGAACAATGGAATCCAAACAGGGGCATCACCAGAATATCTAGGCCAAAACCACTTTAAAAAAGTTCATTTTCCAAATTGATTCTACCGGTAATCGAACCCGGAACTAAGAGCTACGGAATTCAGTCTGCGGCACTACTCAGTACACCTAGGCCAAAACGGTTTTAGAATAGTTCATTTTCAAAATTGGTGCTACCAGGAATGGAACCCGGAATCAAGAGTTACGGAATTCACTCCGCGGCATTACCCCGAGCACCTAGGCCAAAACCATGTTAGAAAAGTAAGTACATTTCCAAAATTGGTTCTACCGCTAATGAAACCTGGGACCTTCTCATCCACGCAATATTATTTGCATGTATAATCTACATAGAACCTACTATCTACTAAATAAAGTATATATTGCTTCTATCAAAAGAGGTTTTGCTTGGCTTTCGAAAAAATATCGACTTTGTTTAGTTTATTTTATATATAATATTATATACTATATTACATCTACTACGCAATCTGGCTTTCAAAGAAGTATACCTTATTGTTGAGAAGCTAAGTTACACTTTGTATTGTCAGAGGCGAGGCAAGTGGGCGGAGTCGTGAAACACGACACGTCACGCGGCTTTACTCTTTTATTAACCGTCTTCAAAGAAGGAGGAGGTTCTCAATTCGTCTGTATGTTTTTTTTTATGTATGTTAAGCGATAACTCCACCGTTTGTGAAGCAATTTTGATAATTCTTTTTTTGTTGGAAAGAAGGTACTTCAGATGTGGTCCCATTTAAATTTCAAGAAAATATTCCTTCCTAAGGGTGGCAAACTAGATGATGAATGACTTTTGAGGTCGATTTTTTTGTTGTTTGAAGAAATATATACTATTATTAAATAAAGAATATGTTCTATAGCATATTGCATTTTATAAAGTGCGCCTACCGCAGCTCTCTGCAGCAGTTTGTTTAATGAAATGTTGCCTTATTTTGTAGAGGATAAAGTTAGAGTTGCATTACTCGTTCTAACGTAGCGCCGCGTCGCGTAGCGTCTACAAGATATAAATCAAGCCTTAGACATAAATTGACAACTCTGAGTTTCACCAGCATACGAACCGGAACGCCGTAATGCTCACAGTACGGCTTAGCGGTAGAAATAGGCATTTTGGCAGTACTTCCCTAGACTAACTCTTTCACAAGGACCTCAACTGTTACTAAAATTAATTGAATAATTCCTAATAAGTCTTGAAGATTAATCCATTAAAGGTTATACAAAATCTACAAAAGTCCAGCAATATTTCTGCTACCGAAAGATCTTATTAAAAGGGAAAATTTTAGCAAAAGATTCCAAAAAAAATGCGGTGCTCCATATTATACCGAATGCGGTTAATTAGACATTTGCATACGTAACCAAATAAGCTCCCAGACACATAATTCGAGCCATCTTGCAGTTTTATCCTTAATGGGAAGTGACCCAAAATAGAGATTTGTCTACATTAAAAAGTACGAATTCAACTTGTTATTTTAATAAATAATGGAAACAGAAGATACTGGTAGTGAAACACGATTGACTAAACTTCGCCTGATAAAAAAAATCACTAAGTAAGTAACTGCAATCATTTCATTTTTTACTACATTCATCTACGGATATATCAGTTACATTCGATTCACTTTACAGATATTTCAATGAAATTTTTTCTCCTGTGTTCAGTAATAAATACGTCAGGGGACTAAGGTGTTAATTTACAGTAAAAGAGTTCGCGTTATTTCTAAAAGGCAAATTTTTAAATGACGGACATTGAATTGAGTCTACCTCACGAGCATCAAAGCTTACGCAACCACGATACAATTTCGCCTGAAAGATCTACATTACAATAATCTGTAGGTGGGAGGTAAAGGACCTTAAGTCCATATTTCGGAATTTAGGTGTTTTTACAAACATTGACTTAGAATGCCAAAAATCACGCAATGGTAAAACGCATTCATAATAATAATGCACACGCTTAGAGCTTCGCACTAAGGAGATTCTGTATCGCGGGTGTCATGGACACACACATGGACAACCACATATGTCACCCAAACTCACGAGAGAAATAATTTTAGGCCATACAAATTTTCTCCCGGTCCGGGAATCGAATCCGGGACCTCTGAGTGGCAGTCCAGCACGGTAACCGTTCGGCCGCGGAGGCAGTCAAAGTTAAAAATAAGTTTTACCATCGTTTGTTTTTATTATCAACTACAAAATAAGGAGGAGGTTATACTTTCGGCTGTATGCATATTTTATATATGTTTTCCGATTTCTCCGTCAATTCTGGACCGATTTTCTTTCAAGTCAGAATCTGATGTGGGGATCCATGGAAATCGAGGAAAGTCTTAAAATTTTTTAAGCATGTCAGTGACTTACCGATTTCTCCGTCAATTGTGAACCAATATTGAAAATTCTTTTTTGTTTCAAAAGGTAATATAGTAATATTAATAAATTATTTTTCGCAAATAAAAGGCGACTTTTCACTTGACACAATATATGTAATCACCGTCACCGTAACAACCAGAAAAAAAGTATAAAATGTACAAAGGAAGCCGTATCAGTCCCATTGTTATAAAAAAGTTAGAATTTGATGAGAAGATTCCATGGAAATCGAAAAAAACCGTTAAGCAAACTTTTCAGGTCTGTTTTTTTTTCAATGAAAAAGTAACAGTGATTTATTTAACATATTGTATTGGCCCCAAGAATGATTTTAGATCCCTAATTAAGAGCTTTATACTCTTTAAAACGCTCTGTAGTAAAAATTACTCTCATCTACAGAAATGTTGTTATCAACGACGAAAAAATTTTCCCCGATTTTACAAATTAATATTTTCAACAGTCTTACGGAAATGGTATAATATCATGAATAGTACCAGTTTTAAAATTGCATATTGGTTTTTTATTAATTAAACTTTTTCCAAGCAACATTTAATGTTGAAAATGCAAGGAAGCTAAAATTAAATGCATTATTTCTCAATTTCAAATTACTTTTTTTGACTCAAGTTGTTTGTCATTACCAGCGCGATCACCAATAGAAATATTATCTGAATTATTTGATACAAGTTTGGCATATAATATATAATTATTTTCAGCACAAAATTGTGAACACAACAGCGTTCATCCCGTTCATGGTAGCTATCCGCTTAATGTAAAGATAATAACTGCTTAGCGACTACACTACCACCGACCCTATTCCCGCTACCGCCCAGCAGCGATCGACTTACCGTTAATAATGTTTCTGCTTTAGGAGATACTTAATATTAAACGCTTACTAGAACCTACATATTCCTCTATTATGTATAAGATGCTGATGATGATAAGTTCCAAACCGTACACGTAATGGATTTAGGTGTGGGTAAGTGATATGCATCTGTAGATAAATAGATAAATTTAACAGAAGTTCGCACCTTGGTGTGATAAATTTTGTAGCAGTAGAGCTTTATGTAAGAGTACGTCCAGCGAAGTACTGCCACTGTTTCTGCCGCCAAGCCGTAATGTGATCATTACTGCGTTCCGGTTTTAAAGGGTAAAGGTACTCGTGATATTACAGGCACACAGGACTTATTAACTTACTATTAGATTTTTGCGATTTAAAGCTCTGAGTGGCACTGCTATAGACAGGCGTGTCACTTACCACCAGGTATACGACTAGTTCGTCCCGTCTCTTGGTATCATAGAAAAAATAAAGCCACGTCTGCAATATGACTGGAGTGAGGTTATTCTATGAACGAAATCAGTCCATAACTTTTTCAGCATAAATGCTTAAATAGGAGATGGGAGAGTTATACAAATCTTATATACATTGTACATGTACTTTTGACGTATGGTCACATGTGACTTTATTATACCAAGGGTATAAGGTCCTTGCGTAATTCCTTAATAGATTAGATTTTAACCTAGATCAAGCCTCCATCACAATAATGGCTTACACACAACTTAAAGTAAAAATTGACATAATTTTTGAAATGTCCATTTCCCTTTATAAATGTTGTGTTTTGCTCTGTTTACTCTTGTGCTTCACAATTAAAACAAGAAACTTCAGTAGATTGAATCACTATCTAATAAGATACAGGGTCACCTAGTTTATGAGACAGAGACATCAATTGCTTGCCACCCTGTTCCCCATTTCAACAATGTCAACTTTAAATGTTGTACGAAAATATGATATAATAATACTTCAGTACTTATGTAATTTGTGGAAATAAAGAAATTATTATTATTATATAATAAAAACACTTCACTGCCTGTTGTAACTGTCATTATATGGCAATATTGATTTAGGAATTAAAATCATTCTTGCACTGCGTTTTCAAATTTAATGTATTTTCGAAAAAAGACACCTACCATGCCTTATACCTCAGTCGGGTATAATTAAACATAATTAGACTGGATTCTTAATTTTATATGCGGTACCGTTATACCATGATGTCGCGTTTACATTAGGTCGACAAGTTACCTGACTTGCCCGATATACCTTCCAGTAGATGATAATACGCGTGGCTCCTACAGACATACATTTGATACGTTTCTGACATTCCTCTTTCAATCTCTTCATACTTTCTTATGGCGTATTTACACTAGATGGAGAGGTTTGCTTGTCCAGTCTCCTAAGTGTGAACACTGAGTCGTTTGACAACCGTCGTTTGCTACCGAAGCCGATTAGGTGTAATCATTGTCAGTTTACTCGATCGCCTGGCAAGATATGGTTAACCAAACAAGATTCAACGTGACTGCATCCAACCACGATGCGCGTTTTGGGGGCTGGGGAGTACCTAGGTATTCTTTATTTTATTTTTTTTTGTCAGTTGAACTTTTCGAGCGATTTGTTGTGTCTCTGCGTGAACTTCTATCACCTTCTATTTATAATGATTTGATGGTTTCGGCGAAGTCGGCAGTCGACTGGGTGTAAACAGCGCGTCGAATGCGCTGTCTTCGTCAGCCGAATTCAATGAAGCGGCAATCGACTCGGTGTAAACACGCCATGAGTAACCACCTCGTACTAGTGTGGTGTACCTGCAATATTATTTAATTGTATGAAAATAAGCAATTTGTGTTGCACACAAAATAATGCATTCAAAGATCCAAACAAACAGTGTGCGAACGTAGCAAATAAACACTAAATTTTGAAAATTTTTATTTTATCACAAATTTTACGCATGAATGATTTTTTAATGAGCATACAATTGAGACCATTTGCGATAAACGACGGTAACGATGATGTTTTAGAGAGAGGACTTTTATGTGTTTTTTTTTATATTTGTGAATGTTTCTCCTGTTCAAAATTATAATAAAATATAAAAAAGTGAGTTTATACGATGCAAAATGTTTAAAATGAAAAAGGTTCATATCGCATAGATTAATCAGTTTATTTTGTATAGTGACAGCAGATTTATAAACAGAAATAGCTTCTTCTTTTTTCTAATTTTTTGGCTCCACGGGGTCCGCATTTGAGCCAACGACATTATTTTGTAATATGCATTTTTTTAGTTAAGTCTGATGAAACTCGGATAAAAAGAAATATTCTTAATCGAACAAAGCAAACGGGGATGGAGAATAGCAACGTTAAAAGCAAGGAAAATAAAATGAATTAATTTTTAATTTAAGCCTGGAATTTCAGTATTGTTCTTTTTTTAAATTAAGGCCGGTAAGTTTTAAAAGGGAACAAAAAGGTTTTATTATAAATTTGATGTTATCGCACAGCTCTTTCTATACATTTTAGTAGCAATAGAGCTTCTAGTGAAGGAGTTCGTCCAGGGAAGTACCTTACCTATTTCTGACGCCAAGCAGTAACGTGAGCGTTGCTGCGTTTCGGTTTTGAAGGGCAAGGGTGCTGATGGAATTACAGGCACATGGGACTTGTTAACTTTATGTTCCAGGCCGACGAGCGCAGTGGTAGTGCCCCTTAGATTGTTGTGATTTGAAGCTCTGAGTGGCACTGCAACTGTAATGGCCTGTCCGTGTCGCTTACTATGAGGCGCACGACTTGTTCGTACTCCACTTGGTATCATAAAAAGAATATAGAGTTCTAAAACCATGTTATGTTCACGATCATAAAATGTTTTACTGCCCGTGAAAGTGCTCAGTAAGTTGCCCGATGACTTAATTAGCGATCTTATGGCTTCCACTTGAGACAATGCCAATTTAAGTGTAATGGCCCAATGTGAATGCCACCAGAGGAATTTTTATATTCATTTTATTAGTGAGGTTCAAAATTATTTTTGCGACTGACTTCATGATTAGCCGTTAAATAACTGCTAAAACTTGATACTATCATTTTCATTTCAGCTTTACAACAATAAACAAAGCAATCGCGCATTGGAATCGCTTGTGAAATTACAGGCACACGGGACTTGTCAGCTTATGTCTCAGGGTGACGGGCGCAGTGGCAGTGCCCCTCAAATCTTTGCGGTATAAAGCTCTGAGTGGCACTGTAACTGTCATAGACAGGCGTGTAGCTTATCATCAGGTGCACGAGTTTTTCGTCCCGTCACTTGGTATTATAAAAAAAATAATTTATAAAACCCCTTGCCAATTGAGATGATGCCATATTAATTTTAAAAAAACGATTTAATTTCTAATTAATAGATGTAAGCAATACTTTGCCGAAATCCATGTTAATAAATAATGGAAGTAAATTAATTTCCCACTTCGCGAACGCAGTGAAGATTAAATTATACAAAACAGTTGCGCTTGTGTTGAATATTTTTTTATGCAGTTGATTGTCCCAACCTCACTCCGTATAAAATTAATAAAATAAATATCACAAGAATAATAGTCACAGATACCACCACCAAAGATATATCTTTCGCTTGGGTTGTTGATTGTTCGATGCTTGGCTGTAGCATAAGCTCGCTTTGTTATGTTTTTTTTCTTCTGAAGGACATTTTGCATCTGCCCGCTGGCCTTGACTGCGCAACTGGATGAAAAAGGCGAGCTGAAGGCTGTTAACCCAAAAATAAACTAATACTAAACTTAATACTAAGTAGCGGGCACCCAAGTGGGTACAAACGTCGGCTCAGGGCGCTACTGGGAACTTCCATCAGAAGAACGGTTGGTCATATTTATACACTACTACCTCCACTATTAACATCGTTAAAATATTAAAATACCAGCAACAACGGTGCACTCAACAGGCAAGTGTTCATTTTGCAAATGAATTTACTTTCATTATTAACCGACTTCAAAAAAGGAGGAGGTTCTCAATTCGACTGTAGGCTTTTTTCTTTTCTTTGCGAACCGATTTTCATGACTCTTTTTTCTTGGAAAAGGGTACCAAAACTACCAAAGTGGACCCATATAAATTTTGAAAAAAAAAAAATACCTCTAAGGGTGGCAAACTGACTGTAACCGATTTCAATAAAACTTTGTAAATAGATGTAATTTCACGAACTTTCGAGGTCCGTTTTTTTAGTACTCTGAACTGAAATTATAGACTTTTATATTAGCCTGTTTTCGGGATTTCGTATATTCGGGTAAAGTGTAACATATTAGCACATTCTTTAGGGAATACTTTTTGGTGTATGGTATATTTTTTGTAAGACCGTTATTATTAATATGGATTTCCGCAAAGTAACGTCTGAATCTAATAATTACTTGAGAGCTATTCACTTAATAATAAAACGGCTTAAGTCAGGGTAATAAAACAACTAGTACGCTAACTCAATACATTTCCACTAATTTTGTACGCGCGAAATGCGAGGCAAATCCCCTCAACTGTCCACATGGAAGTAATACATTTATCGTCAAAAGAGATAGTATTTACCACCTGTGAAGAGATCACGCTTGTGACTGTACAAAAGCGGTTGCACATGGCGACTTTTAGCAGCGATGCAAACGCGCAACTGCATTGATACAAACGCGCGATTGTGAACACTTGTGATTTATAAGCTATTGCACCGATGCAATTGCGCGTTTGAATCGTCGTAATCGTAATCGTCGTTTGCATCGATGCAATCGCCTATACATCGCAAGTGTAGCGATGCAATCGCGCGTTTCACGTTTATTAAAAATCGCCGTGTGTAACACTCTTAAATCGGCATTTTTGTTTGGAAATATGACTTTGTTCGCTTTTTAACATGCGTGAGTAGAGTTCGCGCAAGCGTTGGACATTTTGTTTTTATTAACTTCGAAACAAATTGTCGACTCGAAACTCCGAAAAAAACCGCGGACTCAATTTTCACTACCAATTTACATAAGTTATTTACCGTAAACTCGGAGTGAAGTTTGAGAAAAGGTTAGGGATTTGTCTTTGATTTCTTTTAAATCTATATTTTTGTCCGTTAAACTTTTCATTCTCTACCTACGTGACCTGACATACAATTTGTAATAACATTATTTATGAGCCGATGATGTAAGCGTAGTTTTATTTAAAAAAATATATATTCTTTTAATTTAATAAATTAATTCAAAATTTAAAGGAAAGACAATTTAAATAACAATTTCATCAACTTGAGCTGAAAAAAGATTTCTCTCAAACATGTTCGGAAACGCTTTTGTTATGAATAAAACACGCGCGCGAGAAGAGCCTGATTTTTATCACATTACGAAATTGAAAGAAATTCCTTCCAAAAAAAAATCCATACGAAAATCAATTTTTCACGGGTACATCAAACTTTTAAGTATTTGACATCGTACTGGCTAAAGAAAAACGCGCTACAGCCAAGTATAATTCACTTAATGAGCATTGACTATAGAGTCATCAGCCAAAAAGTTACAAATAATTAAGAATACCAAAAGGTAAACTAAAAATTATTGCGTTTAAAAACCAATTCCAAACATCCACCATTTCTGGTCATTCCTATTAGTCGGACTTTTTTAGCGCAGTGCGGTTTTTTAATTCAATTTAAAAAAATTCTACCTATGGTTAGAAAAAAGTATTTTTAAAAGTTACACAATTTTTTCGCTTTCCCGCTTTTTAGTGACTTATTTTAGTAAACATATTTGTATCATTTGAGAAAAGTTCTATAAAAGCCTTGGAGAAAACAGCGCTTCTAACTCATTCTCAAGGCAGGTCATACAACCTTAACCATGACAATATTGTACTAGTATTGAAACGTACTTATTTTGTTACATTTTCTGGCATTAGTTATCAGCAGTTATTTCGTAGCAGTAGTACTGCCACCTGCCAGCCTGACTGGGTGCTGGTGAAATTACAGGCACATGTGACTCGTCAATTTATGTCTCAGGATGACGAGCTCAGTGGCAATGCCCTTCAGATGTTTACGATTTAAAGTTTTGCACCTTGAAATGATACCCACTCTCAAATAGAAAAACGGACCACCATAACGTTCTTTTTAATATTTTTAAGTAGTTAGTAAAAGCAAAGTTAGGTTATCCAAATAATATATATATATATATTTATCTATAGATCAGGAAGCTATTATTTGTTTATATTCCTAAACCAATTATTGTGTCGTATTGCTCTTTAACATTTGTAACAATTCACTAGACGTGGAATGCTCGCGCGCGATAAGCGGATTCCACGATCGAAACCTATTTGTAGTTTCTAATATCGTACGCGATAGGTAAGAACTGCAGTTGCTACACATAGCAAGGAAAATATAAAAATTAAATATACAATATATGGAGCCCGCTCAAAGTATTTTCAACAAGCGCGGAGGAAACGCTAACTCAGGTGTCTATTTCACACGCCGTTCGAACTTGGAAACAACGTAAAGTGGTATGTAACCGGGTACGTCGATACAATAGTTTCACAGGAAAGGTTCCCCTCGCGTTCGCGAGAGCAATTTTATGAAATTGTGCCTGCTTGGAAATTCGTTTCAACCCGCCCGAGAGCGCCACGTAGCTATAAACAAAATTCAATCGTCTCTTGCCGAGCGCCGGCGACGTCGCTGCCGCCTACATTTTTCAGTGGATAAGAGTCGTCTCCAAAATATCTAAAAGCACGGCAGGCGAAGTCATATTCCTACAACTATATGTAGCAATACTACTTTCTACCTACAAATCGTGTAGTGAAGAATAGCGCGGTTTATACAGATACTCTATCGCGCGTGATACAGCAATCATGCGCCATTGAGCGCGTAAGTGCAGCATAATAATAATAAATAAAAATAGTATTAAAATGTTTATTTCAGTAATACAGTTTACTTTACATTAACAGTGTATGGTATCTCCTATTAAGCTTATCAAGCCTGTGTCACGAGGCACCGCTCTTCCATAGCTATAAATGCATATTTATTTCTCTCGTGAGTTTGAGTATATACGAAACAGGGTTTCCCTAGTGCGGGACTATGTTGAGTGTGTGCGTTATTATTTCAAAAAAAATCCTGTACTCTCCTAATCACACGCGATAAAGTGACTGCGTAAAGGGGGCTTATGTTGGACATCGAAGTCACATTGGTCGGTTACACTTAAATTTTTGGTAAACATAAAACTGCTGCAATAAGTATCACTGCTCTCCGTGGGTATCGCGCGCCGGTAATTCAATATACCTGACACGGATACATACCCACAGAATTTATGTCGTAAACATTATGAGCACACATTTCGCTCGGCGCAACACAAATGAAATTTTATTTACTCGCTATGTATGCGCTAGAATTCAATTTGGATTTGCAATAAAAGAACGAGATGCAGAGAGATGGGACAGGTCCCACGGTGCCTGATTACCTTAATCGGTTAGCATGCTCTGTAATGTAATGTGATATATTTGCCAGGCAAATTCAAAATGATTTTGCACTCAAATACATGCTGTAATACATGCTGCTTGTTATCTTTGCCATCTATTTCGCAACAGCAATTTCATGAATGTTGCAAATTTGCCCGCTGTTGCTCTAGTTGACTTTGGTATTTATGCATTAGGTTTGCTGAATTATTCACAGTGGTATAGATTTCCGTTAATTCGAATTCAGTGTTCGATTAAAAGCTCCGATGACGAAACAGTGTAAGTATGAAATGAAACTATTTGTTTTTTCAAACAAACCGACTGAGGTGGTACAGTCTTCAACCAGTTTTGTCTAATATTAATGCAAACCACCCTATTTTTTCACTACAGTTACAATAGTTATTAATTAAATACCTTATTTTTAATTTTACAAAGAAAACATTCCAATTTACGCCACGTTAAGTTTTACAAATTATTTTATTGAATGTATTTTTAATAAGTTCAAATTATTATTACTTTATAATAGAAATTAGAATAAACCAAAACATATTAATTAGTATTGCAGTCTTATGTCTGTTTGGGATTTTTCATCAAAGGAAATACTGGATCCCAAACTGGTGGTATAGATATATCTGACTAGAGGTGTTGTGGAATAATTTCACAAAAAATAATTAATGATTGGTAGTAAAACATCGTAATATTGAATAAACTTAATATTACTTGCAAATATGTTACAAAAAGAAAGATTTTAATTCTACGGAAATAATAAAGGTTCCGAAAAACAAATGAAACTACATCGAACTAAGGCTAACTTTTTTTACACGCTCATAGCAGCGCATTAGGGAAACCCTGTGTCGCAGGTGCCATGAACACATACACACACATAGACAACCACAAATTAGACCTAAACACATGAGAAAAATAATTGTAGACCATACATATATTTCTTCCGGCCCGAGAATCGAATCCGGGACCTCTGCCGGCATGGTAAGCGTTCGGCCACGAAGGTAGTTAACTGTAATACTAACTAAGCTGCTTTAAAATGAGTTCCGTTAGTTAAATAGAATTGAAGTTGCTATTGTAGCAATGCGTAAGCAAGTTTTTTCGGAACTTTCAGTACTTAATTCGGTTGTCCGTATTTGCATCTACACAAAAGTTTTCGGGATTTTAGTGAATAGCGCAGTTATGTTCATAATTTGAGTACGCTAATTTTTTATTTAATTTTTGGAGTTTTTATTTCCTACCCAAATTTTACGTACGCACGCGTTTTAGAATACACACCTACACGACGAATCTCTGAGGAATTCTGTCCCTTGTCTACGTTTTGAGAAAGTAGAACACATTGTAACATTTGCTTCATGTTACAGGCAGAAATCTTCTCTTGTAGGTGGCTTGAATAAATGATAACGGTCTATCCTGTCGCATGTTTCAGTGTTATTTTTTAATATCTAAGTGAGCGGCGTGGGCATGGATAAAAAAATAAATTATAACCCTTGTCACAACGAGATCCCGACCTGTGCCTATACGTAATTGACCTGATCAAATGTGGTACTAAAATCGCCGCGAATATTTAATATTGTTGAAACAATAATAAATGTTCGCGGTTAATGATTTTATTTATGATATGAAAGAGACGAAATAGACAAATCGTGCGCTTGGTGGTAAGCACCGACATGTCTGTCCATAACATTTGCAGAGCTTTAAATCGAAAAGATCTGAGGGTCAATGCCACTATGTCCGTCATCCTGAGACATAAATTGAGAAGTCCCACGAGCTTGTAATTTCACCTGCACGCTTATCCTTCAAAACCGGAACGCAGTAATGCTTACATGACTGTTTGGCAGCAGAAATAGATCAGGTGGCAGTATTTCCTTGGACAAACTCGTTCACAAAAAGTTCTACTGCTACGAAATTTAAAATTATTTAATTAACTGACTTCAAAAAAGGAGGAGGTTTTCAATACACCTGTTTTCTTATTTTACTCAGTGTGTATGTTACGCGATGACTCCGATATTAATTGTGAACCGGTTTCGATGATTCTTATTTTGTTGGAACGCGGGTACCTCAGTAGTGGTTCCCTTCGAATTTGATGAAAATATTCCACCTCTAAGGCTGGGAAATTTAGGCGATGAATCCAGTTTATTGAATTTCACCCACTTTCCGTCAACCAATTTTAATAAAACTTCGCACACGAATGTAATTCCAATAAAAAAAAACGGACAAGCGAACCCTTGAGGTCGGTTTTTATAAAAAAAAGTTGTAATTTATTTCGTTACATATCACAAACAGAAATAAACATATAGCAAAACACTGAAGCCTTTGAGGTGCTTAATATGTGTTACTTTTGACAAATTAAAATTAAGTCATTATAAGCTGTTTTCACTAAGTATATTCAATACATAAACTTAAATTATATAAAGAGTTAGGCAGGTCAAGCACAGATTAATTAATGATTACATTTATTTATAAAAGTTGAAGGTAGGTTTACTTATTGGCCCCATTTACACAGTCGCTCTATCGCGCGTGATCGGGAGCGTACAGGGTTGCGCGCAAGAAAGCCTGCACGCGCAATGATGCGCAATTACCTGTTTGAATTTTTTTAAGCTAACGTTCTTTCGCGCGCGATTGCTCGTGTTCGTTTTTGTTACAACGGAATGAGCGTCTGTGTAAAGGCTAATAGCGCAGGATAGACCGCGTGAAACTGGCGCGTATTGGAGTGCGCGATTTCGCGCGCGAGTAATGAGTTCAATCGCGCGGTCTCACCCTTTTCCTTCCAACGCGTTTACACGCGCGCTTAATCGCGCACGATAGTGTCAATGTAAAGTCCGCTATTAGGCACGGCCGACAGCAAGTAAGAGGGTAGTGGTTACACTGTATCGTCTGCGTAAGGACAATATGCGCATTCGTCTTTAATTTACATTAGGTTTAGATGATATACAGGCTATATCGCGCTGTTAATAATTTTGACGACCTCCGCGGTCGAGTGGCTTGCAAATCGGTTTTCATGTGTCGCCATCTCTAAAGTCCCAGGTTCGATTATTGGCCGGGTCAAAGAAAAATTAAGATTTCTATACTGCCTCAAAATCAAAATAATCTTTGTTTCATAGGTAAAATCTGGGCTCTTGAGTATCTTTGAGAGATAAGTTTAAGGAAATTAATATTTTTACACTAGCTTCACAGTACATGTATGAAAATGTAATTTATGTTAAGAGAAATAATAATTTCTTTATGAAAAATAGTGACAGACAAAACATTAATACGAGGAATAAAAATAAACTGGCTGTTCTTGATAGTCATCTTCACTTCAATTTAAGGGGCATTGTACAAGATTCCGGTTGATATACAAAATTTGTCAATCACGAGGTTTAAAACTATAGTGAAACAAAAACTTTATACTAAAGGTTATTATACAACTTTTGCGTAATTAGATGACAAAAATCCGTAGTAGTAACCCGTTTAGTTCATGGAGGTAGTCTTGCTTTCTGATGTTTGAAAGCAAAAAAAGTATTGCAAATTTTGAATGTGTACAAATGTTATTTACAAAGAGCAACCCCTGGAGTTTCTGGCTCATTCTTCTCAGGCGAATCTGGCTTACGAATGAGCGGTAGAGTTTAACCAATGAGACGATTTTAAGTGTAATAGTAAATTAACCCTAACCACACGTTTTTGCAGGACAAAGATTCTATTGATATCGGCATCATTTGCTCTGGAGTACAGAGCAAAATGCCGTATGTCATTAGACTGTGAAAGTAGCTGAAGTAAACCAATCTAGCGGTTTCGATGTCTGAAAGTATTTTGCACCCTGCATAGCTGAGCCGTTTTGATAACTTACTCATATGTGGACCCCATTGCAATTTAGCATCTAACGTTATACCTAGAAATGCAACGGTATCCTCAAGATTAAATTTTTCGTTTCTTACTACAATGTTTGTAACGTTGGGTAATGTAAATTTCACACTATTTGTCTTTTCTCATTAAGGAGCAGGTTATTAATAGCAAACTAATTAACTACTTTAAATATGGCACTGTTCACATCGTCGTAGGAACATTGGTGCCTTTTAACTTTAAATAATAAGGAAGTACCATCAGCAAACAATACAATCTTATATTTTATACGTTTCATGAGGCTAGATAAGTCACTAATATAAACTAAAAATTGAAACTTGAGGGACACCCATGCTAATTGCAGACTCTGATGATCTTGTGCCGTTAACATCGATCCTCTGTACGCTACCGCTCAAGTACGATTTAAGAAGGTCGAAGTCACGTCCCGACACACCATAATGGCGAAGTTTCCTGACCAGAGTATCATGGTGCACACAATCAAAAGCCTTGGAAAGGTCAGGTTTCTTACAATATTCTAAAGATGGTTTTATTGACATGTAGATAATCAAATTTTACGTTTAGCGATGGTATATCTTGAATTTCATGTATTTTAAGTTTCAACACTATTGTAATAGCAGTGCGAATATAATTTGTAGAACTGTATACTTTTACTGTATACGGATAATTTTATTTGTTGGCAATTTTATTACCGACTCACATCTATATTTTACAAATGGATTAGATAAAACATGCCATTGTAAGTTCGTAATCTTGTATAGTCATAAGCACACCGGACTTTGCAAATTGGGTTTGTACTAAATTACTGAAAAAAAATGGTTTGGATAGTTTTAATGCTTAAATTACCATCTATTAGATATTTTTGTCAAAGGTCAGTTGTTTTAATAAACGATTGAAAACTACGTAAAAAGAGTATTAAAAAATAAAAACCAATACCTATTTGGAAATTAAATCGAAAATGAACTAGTTGAGATTAATAATACTTACTACAAGTACTAGACGAAATATAGAGTGCCTTCTCATGCTATTTCAAGTGTGAAGTGAATGTGTTCGAGTTCGTAAGTAGGTATGCTCATTTATAGGCCGACAGATTAGCGCTTTGGCTTTAAGTGAAACATCTTGTAGCAATGAAACTGGCTGAACTGAACCATAATTTAGAGATCAGATTTAATGAAAGGGCAGTGAAGCGAGTGGGGGCTTTCTAAATAGTATAAAGCCGTTACTATAAATACATCAGAAGCAAGCAGCATTTCCAGTAGCAGCAGAGCACCTTGTGAAATAATTCGTTCAGGGAAGCACACCTTACCTATTTCTGCCGCCAAACAGTAATGTGATCATTACTGCGTTCCGATTTTGAAGGGTGCTGGTGAAATTACAGGCACATAGAACTTATCAATTTGTGTTTCAGATCTTTGGGATTTAAAGCTCCAAGTGCAACTGGACAGACGTGTCGCTTACCACTAGACGCACGACTTAATCGTTCCGTCGATTAGGACTATAAAAATAAAAAAGTAAAAAAGGCAATGTTATTTGTACAAAGATCGAACAAAGTTAAAGAAAAATTCCTTCGAACCGGTTGGACTAAATATAATGCAAAAGAAGCTTAATAAGGAACGATAATCTGAAGAATGAAAATTGCTGAGTGATTGGCAAGTCCACTTTATAAAATTAAAACCAAAAAAGTTTAGTCCCTTAACTGGAGAAAATGAATAGAATGACAACAAAACAGTTGTCAGCGCTTTTAAAACCTTTAACGACGTCATTATAATCTATTGGTGGCGGTGGCGGCGGCGGCCGCGGCGATGGGGTGGTACAGTCGGCCGCGCCGCCTAATGGTGACATCGAACGACGAACAAATAATCTTTTTTCTAGTCGGCGTGATGTAAACAGATGACCGCGGGTTCAAAGCTCTCGTTTCCTGAAGGGCGCGGGGTGGAAACAAAAGATGCTCGTTTCCTCGGCGGCGTATCCGCGGCGAGTGCGGGGTTAGAGCGGGGCGCGGGCGGCGTCATTACAATAGAGGCATTGTTTGTGCCCGGTGACAGGAAAAACTCCAACCTCCGTGTTTCTGTGCATTTTTTATTTCTCTCTTTCTCTCAACTTTTTTCGTTTTCTCGGTAAGCTCCTTTGACACCGGCAGGAAGGAATCAAAGCTGTTTTGAAAAGCTCGTTGTCTGGGGATATCGTTAGGCGCTCGCATTTTCGACGAGTTGATGAGTTTTCCTGGTTGATTGATAAATAAACAGCGATCAATTTGGAATGAGATTTCAAGTAGCGACGCGCAAATTTAGTGTAGCTCGCAAATCGTATATATGAAGACGTGTGCACAAGTGAAAAAGCAAACATTATTTTCAACAAAATATACTGAATTCGGCTGGAATTAATGTCCAGTTAGAAATTAAAAAATTTCTAGTTAATCTAACTTACAGATTACATTAATCAGTGTAAAACATCACATGCCCATTGCCAAGTCTGAATAAATAAGTAATTCCTATGTCAAATAATAAAAATATAAGTCTTTCTATATTGAAAGTTTTCTAAAAACAACCAACTCAATGTTCGTTACGCTTTATATTTAACTTTCAGCTCTGCAACAATTCTCAACAATTTCAATGCAATGTTTTATAAAAGTCCTCTGCTACCCGGGGCTATGAAATACACTGGCTTAGCCGGACGGCCGTATTTCCGGAGTGCACCCCCCGCGTTCTCGCTACCCCGTACCTCGTCTGACCCTTTCCGGTGGTCTCTCGAATCCTTATTTACCCGATTTTTCCTTATCAACCCGCGCCATTCCAACGCATTACCGCTGCTTGTAGCTGAAATTGAGGGATCGAAGTTACAGGCGTACATAATACAGACCGACATTTTCGACATTAACCATGTCATTCACAATTTCGAGATACGATCAGACGATATTAAATTATCGACAAACAATGTAGAGTTGACCGTTAATACATGTAACATAATTACTATGCTTTAGTAGGATAGAGTCGACCCTTGTCAATATTACGACGTAATAATCGCTGTCAAAATAAACTTAAAGTCACTCCCTCTGTTTTAAAATTATATTCATGCGCTCCTCATGCCATGCTAATAAAAATTCACAACCACATCCCAAATTATATAAAGAATATAGAAAAATATACAAAATTTGAAAAAGAATTAAAGGACTTCCTAATTAAAAAGTGTTACTATACCATATCTGAATTTTTTGAAGATAAGATCACCTAAAATGTAATTTTCAATTAATTAGAATTTCAATTATAATTTACTTTAAGATGATATAATGATAGTAATGTATAATATTAATGTATAAAATGTATAATAATAACGTGAATTAATTAATAATTATAGTTTTAAGTATATTTATGCTACACCCTTACAGGGTATCACATGTGATGTATTTGTAAATTTGTACTATATATTCCTGTGAGATGCATCAAATAAATAAATATTTTGCAACTTATTCATTAGCACTTATTTATAGGGTTCATTGCATTTTTGTTGTGATATATTTGGAAATAGGACTTGTATTACTTGTTAATCGTTCCTTCACAATACCGTGCCAAAAGTTCTCCCAATTGAGGTACGGAACGTAATAGCAGTTGTATGCGCTTGTTGCAGGTCTTTCTTTAGGTTTTTAACGGCTTTCTTTGCCGTAGCGCCATCTGTGAGAAATCTATGAAAGTTGTTCACTCAGCCAGGTACCTTTACAATTACCAGCGGTTGATTCGAAGCCAATCGGATTGAATGAATTTTTGTTAGTGTTCGATCTTCGTATTAATAATTATAACAAATTGGTGTAGAAATTTCCCAAAAAAATAATTGAATATCATGGAAGTACAGTATCGTGATAGGACTTGTGGTTATGACATTCATATTATAGCCGATGATTTGCTGACTTTTTTAAAATAATTTATTCCAATTAGCTGTTGTACATTGGATATTTAGTCAACGTTGAAGTATGGGATAATAATGTAAAAGGCATTTAATATAATGATTAATTTTATTCTCGTACAATCAAAACTTACATTTTTTTACCTTATATTTAGCCATGCATGCATATTGTGCCTTGATTCTACTAAATGTATAAAATAATTGACTAAAAGAACATATAAACGTTCTACTATGTCCCGTATAAAATAGCTTCAAAAACAATAGTCAGCCATTTTTAAAGTCACTCTCCTGTTGGAAGTAGCTAGTATGCTCGAAATGCTCTCTCGTGTATGCTGCACACGCGGTATAATGTGGCACAAAGTGCATTTGTAGCGAATATGATGCCTTAACAGCGCGTTTTACGAAACAAAACAAACTACAATTTTTCCATTTACCAGCGTGTAAAATTACGACTCAAAATTTGTGGATTATGTAACTGGTGGGGTTTAAAACAATAGACACTTTAAAGGTAGTTCAAAAGTCACTTTCCCCTCCACAAATGGCTGAATTGCGTGAAATGCTCTGTGGTGTATTCAATGCACGCGTGTAATGTAGCCGTGCCCGCATTTGCAATGCTTCCTATAGCATTGTTGTTCTTACTTATTGTACATAGGACACGGAAAAATGAATAATCCGACAGGGTAAACTTTTTATTTCTTTTTGAGAGTAAAACTAAAGTGAAACACT
The DNA here is from genome assembly GCF_003589595.1 of Hyposmocoma kahamanoa. Classification (NCBI taxonomy): domain Eukaryota; kingdom Metazoa; phylum Arthropoda; class Insecta; order Lepidoptera; family Cosmopterigidae; genus Hyposmocoma; species Hyposmocoma kahamanoa. The sequence goes on along the minus strand of NW_020653719.1, from coordinate 1,575,161 downwards.
GTGTAAGTTTCTCTTGACAGATTTTGTTTTCCAGCATAAGTCTAATAGCCCAAGGTTTTTACGGTTACTTTCGTAATAAAGTAATTCTTATGTAGATAAACAGTTAGTTATACAGTAGTTTTATTGCAACAAAAGAAAAATTATTTTAATTATTAAGTAGCAGTACAACTCCTTGTGGAAGAGTTCGTCCAGGGAAGTACTGCCACCTTACCTATTTCTGCCCCAAGCAGTAATGTGAGGTAATAGTGCTAGTGAAATTACAGGCACATGGGACTTGTCAACTTATGTCTCAAAGTGTCAGGAGCAGTGGCAGTGCCCCTCAGATCTTTCATCTCAGATCGATTTAAAGCTCTGAGTGGCACTGCAGCTATTATACTGGCGTGTCGCTTACCATCAGGCGCACGTCTTATCCGTTTCGGCACTTGGTATCACAAAAAAATACTTCCAAGTTTACGCACAAAATCTCAAAACTGCAGTCTCATTCTCAAGTCCGGCCGGGAGCTGTTACAAACGGCGATTTGTATGTGTCCCTCTAGACGGTCAATAGCACAGTTGGCGTCTACGACTGAAGAAATCTCGTGCGGAATCTGAAATAAATGTTCAGACTCGAGGAAATTGAGGTCTTGACTCAACTTCCCCCAGTCCAACACCGATTTAACGGGAGCGCAAGGGTTCAGGAGGAGCTATGTCCGAACGAGAGAAGAGGTGAAGGAGGACGGGGCGGTGAAGCATTGAAGCTATATTTCTGGATTTAAATGGCGTATATTTGTTTTTTCAAACAAAGTCAAGAAAATCAAATTTGCTGCCGTCGGTGAAAATACGTATGTCGTAGTTACTATTTGCGTCTACTTGTCCCTGGTCCACCAGGTCTTGGAACTCCAGGCGTACATGTTCAGCTGGATGTGGAGTTTAAGTAGCTGGAGCCTTATGCGTTATGTCCCTATCTGCTAGTGCTGGCAGGGATACCCCCTTTTTGGTTTCGAAAAGTGTAGCCGCCTCACGAACTCGGAGGTCTAGAGTGAGCATCCCAGACAACAGCAGCACCGAATTTAATGAAGCAGTGCGGTAGGCCTTACATGGTCAAGGTAGCTGCCGGCCCTGTTAATTTTCTGGATAAAATATTTTACAGATGAAGGGCACCGGGACTCCACGGGCCAAGGGTTTCGACTCGAAAGGCTGTATGTATATAGGTAGTCAGAGCCGAGGTCCTGGTACTTACTACTTTTCAACCTTTCGGCCATCCCAGCTGCGGAGACAGGCCAGCTGGTGCTCTGGAGATGGGACAGGGCAGATGTTAAATTTCGCACATAAATTCCGAGAAGCTCAGAGCCTATATAGATTAGAACCTATGGCCTCTGCCTGAGAGACGGTTGGTCAAACCAATTAGGCAACCACGATTTTTTATAACAATCATTCTATTTATTTACTAAATAACATTTATGGTAAGTGTTTTGTTGACTGTCAGGTTATTCGCCACAATGATGTTCAATTATTTTGGCATGGTTTGCTAGAAAACGTCGGTTCGAATCCGACCGGATCGAAGGAATTTTTTCTATGTGTCGACCTTTGTATTAAAAATTATAACAAACATTTATGGTGTAAAAATAAAAGCTTATAAATACTATCTTGTTCGTCGTTAAAACAACGTAAAACATTTAATTTATCGTCAGATTGTGTAGTTCTTAAAAAGTTGTGCCACAATGTGTTATCTTTAAAAAGTAATTTAAATGAATTGTTTAATTGTTTTATGAGGTGAGTCATGAAATAGCGATCTTTCTTTCGGTTTGCGAGCTAGCTGCTTGTCTGGAAACTCAACAAAGTTAGTTATACTTCGCGTTAATTGAAACCGGAAGCGCTGTATCGACCAGAGAACGGCTTTATAATGTTGAGTAGCTTGGCAGTTACAATAGAATATGCACATACATATTTACACATATCATTGTTATGTTTCTGCAATGTTATCTCAAAAGAAAATGAAAAGATCCTTCCGTAAGGTTATTTTTATTATTATCTAATGGCGTGTTTACACAGAACCTTCGCAGTAATCACCAAGTCATTATAAATACAATTTTTAGACGATGCTGACAACCCTTATCATCTTTTTATCGTCGTCTTTTCTGGTTCCTGACCGGTTACTTTCAGGATTTTAATTGTTCTCGAATTCCCTTTTCCTTGACTATTTAAGTTGTTCGATACGTCGTTACTCTCGTCTATCAAGTATATAACCAGAAATAGAGACGACATCAGGGCCATAATTCCTGGTTACTCATCAGTGATACATCACTTATAAATATCAACTCTCATTTGCACTGAAATATAGACAGCGCCAACAACCCAAGCAGCACACGCATATCTAAATATGTACTACTTGATATCTAATATAATCTAATTCGATTGAATATTTTAAGAGTTCAAGTGTACCTCACTTGGTAAGAGCGGTAGCTACGGTTAGGCCTGTTGTGTGGTACGAGTCTAGATGAATCGTAAGAATTCTATATCTAATAGAATTTAATTCGATTGAATATTTTAAAAGTTCAAATTCCCTCAAGATATCTCGAAGAAGTTTTCTAGATAATTTAAAGTAAAAGTGGGCACAACTTTATTAGTCGATCACAAGAGTGCTTTGCGAAATTATCTATAGGTAGTGTTAAGAGTGACTCTTATCTTTTTTCTCAAATAACCCTTTTAGAAAGCTACAAGACCATTTATAGAATGTAGACAGTTTTTATTTAGTCTTGTAGACAGTTTTTAGATAATTTATAGTCTATGATAGTTTTCTTAGTAATGCTATTTTAAAACCAAAATACTAAAGCGTTACAAACATAAGACGTAATTCTCTTAATACTAATAGATTTCAAGTTTAATGACTTACAAAATATAAACTATCAAAATTGCAATATGGCAAAATTAGATATAATATTTCTGACTTTTTCGCGCAATATTTAATCGGTTAGAGAGCGCAAATTGACGTGCGACTTTAATTACATTGTGAAAAGTGATGTAAAACCTGCCATAAAACTAATGCGCTCGCTAAATTTTAAATATTTATGTATAAAATATAAATTTAATAAAAATACAGTTATCGATTTTCGGTTTTAAATATTTATAGAAAGTTTAAATATACAAAATAACTCACAAAACTAACCATTTCCAAGAAGTTCTAGGCTTCTTCAAGCTAATTTTAACTTAGATTTACTTTTTAAAAATAAAAGAATTTTTTCTCTGCTACTTCATGTCTACTACAGTCATTCTTTAAAAATAAAAATGGCGATAAGAATTTAAAGCTTTTTTCAAAACACAGCATTTTGTCTATAGCTTTATCTATAGAAAAACTTTAGAATATGAAAAGATTATTTTTACTTGCTTTATTCTAGTTGAACTTGTTTGTAGAAGAATATTCCTCCTATGAAGTTCTTATGATTGTCTACAAAACGCGATGTTTCTAAGCGATTTGTTCTTTTGACAGCATTACAAAACCTTTATAAAGTTAGCAAATATTGAGAGTATTATGCAATAAAAAACTTTTCAAAACACTAGGTCAAAAAAACAATTGCAAAAATCCAATTTGTCGCAAAAGAAAGTTATTCTGAATAATTACATGGAATGTGTTATAATATGACTAGAAAGGTGGATAAATTTCCTGTCATATAAATATAAGGAACATTTTAATGATATACCTAACTTATGTTGGAAGAAATAAAATTTTCATTACAAAATTGAGGTTATTTATTCACGCCAACCACATTTCACACAATGTTTTCACTGTATTCTATTGATAGACGGCACAATACACATACACAACATTGAAGTACAGTAGTTTACGCGCTCATTTCAATTGTTTTTATCATTTCACAACACGGAATTACTTCACAATGTTTATTTATTTGTCAACAAACAAATTGACTTGACTGACCTTGACTGGCCCGAGCGCGAATTACGACTATTGTATCCAGGGTTATCAATTTGTAGGGAATTCCCCAAATTGTGGGGAGCTTCAACTAGATTGGGGATTTTGTGGGGATTGCCTTATGTGAGGGAAATGTGGGGATTCTAACATTTTTTCATTTTGTTTAATCTATCATTTGCTGATGCATCGTTAGTTTGATCGTTACTCTTAGAAACACTGTGATGGACTATATCGACGTGTTTTTCAACATCGCACATCTCTCGTACTGTTAACAAGCAGCTTAAATAAAATTATTATTAGAGCACTTTGATCCGAATTGTAAAATTACCAGTCGGTGCGTGTTGAGTTCGCGATTCCTTCTCCCGCTTAGGCCGGTCCCCGGTATGAAGCAAAACGAAATCAGGTTAGATATATCAGATAAACAAAGCCGAGCAGTTGGTACTTCCACATCACAACTTACCGCTCATCAACTTTATATATTAAATATAGGTCGAAACTCATTGATTATTTCTAACGTTAACATAGTGTCACCAAATGCACAAATAATAAACAATTTACTTAATTTTGTAAGGCAAAGAAAAAATGATTTTTCGTTCAGACTGATTACAGATTAATGTTCAATCTAATTAATATTATAATTAATATAACTGCCTCCGTGGCCGAACGGTTAGCATGCAGCCGGACTGCCATGCAGAGGTCCCAGGTTCGATTCTCGAGTCGGGAGAAATATTTGTATGGCCTATATTTATTTCTCTATCTTGAACAATTGGCATTGGCTACGCTGATTGTATCGAACGATGTGATTTAATATACAAGGTTCACCACCTCCACCAGATCTTTTAATATTCTTTACTTTATCCATTTTGCATGAACTCTTACAAGGTCCAATAGAGTAAAAACCCTAATTGTAGTATGTTTTTAAATAAAATCTACTGAAGACGCGCTGTAACGTGTTTGTCAATAAGTACAAACACTACAGAATGTCTATAAATTAAATATAAATAGAATAAACTTAAGAACACTAGTTTTTAGAGTATTAATAGACTTTACTGGATGTGTATAGAACAATTTTACTAAAAATAATCAGTTGTTCTACAGATGAACTTAAAATAAGGACTATAAGAGTAAATCTTAAGAGAGATTATACTTAATTAAGTTGTTTGGTATTAAGAAGGTGTTAAAATTTTGACTTGAGTTAAATAAGTCTATAAGAACAACTTCTTTTTTCTAAAACCATTTATAGAGAACTATTATCTAAATCTGCACCATATTCCGACTGTTTATAGATATAACAGTTTTAAGGCTTATAAAGTGTGCTCCTTGGGAACTGACCTGTGTGTATGTCTCTGTATATTCCAAAAATGTTCTGTATTTATTGTAATAAAGATAATATCTCTAACAATAGCGTGCTGTTACAATGCTGCTATAGCGTGTAGTGTGGGGAAAATCAGCAAATATCAGTTAGATGTTTTGTAGTTACAAAACAAACGGAATCAAATTTCATCATTACATATTAAATTAAATATTAATTTTGCAATTTTCGTCCATTATAGCAAAGGTCTAGTTAACTGGTCGATTTGAAGTGAAACAATTGACGACACCTACGTATTGACAATACCCGTCAATTGTTTCGAATTCGGGTTGGCCAATCGGAGCGCAGTTGTCACAGTAATGATATAACAGAATAGTAATACTGCAGTTTTGAGATTTTCTGCGTAAACTGGGAAGTATTTTTTCGTGATACCAAGTGACGAAACGGATAAGACGTACGCCTGATGGTAAGCGACACGCCTATCTATAGTAGTTGCAGTGCCACTCAGAGCTTTAAATCGCAAAGATCTGAGGGGCACTGCCACTGTGTATGTTCTGTTGCCGGACCCACTGAAAATCGGCGTCGTAGCACTTTAGGCGAGACGACAAGTAGCTGAGTGGGTCACGGTTTCCTTAGCAACACAGTACACACCCTTTGTACATTTTATTATTTATAATTTAGTCCTTTTTTTAGAGCAAGGATTCTTTATGTTATTCTTATTATAAAATGCATGTGTACTGTTGTTTTTTTACAGGAATAAACGACGACACGACACGCTTTTCCCTATCTGTTGCATTATCACTCTGAGCATTAAATCACAAAGATCTGACGGGCGCCATGTGCGTGTAATTTCACAAGCACCCTTCGAAATCGGAACGTAGTAAGGTTCACATTACTGCTTGGTGGCAGAAATAGGCAAGGTGGCAGTACTTCCCTTGATGAACTCTATTACAAGGAGCTTTACTGCTACGAAAATGCTTCCATGTGACAAAATCACTTTTGACCTATGATCACACATTTTTTAATTTACGTATTAAGCATGGTACTATAACAGGGAACGTAGCTCTTGGGCTTGCGTAGAGGTACTCTTAAACATAAAACTGGGATACTTCCGTGATTGAATATTTATTTCATCTTTCCTGAACAAAGCCACGTCTAGAACAATCGAGATGTTCTTTTTTTGCATCTTATTTTTTTAAACATCATTCGAAACACAAACCTATGTTCATTCAGCCAGTAATTCTACTCATAGAGTAGAACCTAGACAACATCCCTCTTCCTCACAACTGAAGGGGTGAACATCCCTAGCTAGTGCCCAGCCTCATACTATGTGATCAGCCTTTACTATAGGCTAGCCACACACTGCTCGGAAGCTATCACTTACAAACAAAACCAGGAGGGGGCTGTGGCTTTAATCTGCCAAAAACCTATCTAAAAGGACAGACTATGACCACATTCTAATCAAACAATTCAAAATATAATTATTCGTTAGCTATCCTAGCTATTTAGGTACCTATCCTATCTAAACTCTTTACTACTTTATTTCATCTAAAACCCTAGCTTAGCTGAATGCTCTAAAAATCTTTAAACATCAATACTAAAACTTTTTAAACTCGTCCCTAAACAATCTTCAACGTGTACGCTGCTACGATGACGACACAGGCTTGAGCACCCATCGGGCGACCGCTGGGGAACATCAATATTGATCTCCCTGCTGCCTTCGTCCTCATCCTGCAGCTATCCACGTTCCACAAAACTTTCTTACTTTCTTTAAACAAATTAAAACAACACGCATATTATCCTAACAACAACATTTCCTAACACAAATATGATATGGCGATTATCATATGGGGGATTCCTAATAATTAAACAAATATATTGTCCCTTGAATGCAGACAGTTCTTGTTCATCTGGACGAATGATCAACAAATATAAAAGAAAAAATATAAAAATAAAATTTATTACTTCACTGTACATGGCATAATTCAGGGGCTGATGTTTCCTTTTAAGCTTGATAGGGCCTGTGTTAGGAAACATCGCTCTTCTTTACAATTAATAATTAAACATTGCTCTTAAGCTGGTGTTATAACTATCTATAATTTACTAATACATTAACCTTAATAAACTAAGACTAAATTAACCTACGTGTTACTTCGTGTGAGTGCATGTCCGTGTATATATGCATGAAGTGTGTGTAAATGAGTGTTTGTGTATGTGTGTGTGCGTGTGTGTGTAAATGAGTGTTTGTATATGTGTGTGTGTGCGTGTGTGTGAGCGCATATATTTCTGTTCAATTTTGATTTCCTTTAATTACAATATTATATCAACTAATACCTCGCTTTTATGTTTACTTATTTATTTATATATTTATTTCAAACTAGTAGTAATTGCTCAATCTTCTCATACGACTTAGTTTCGAGCCATTTTGTAATGGCTAATTTGCAGTCATAAACTATTTTGTTGTATATATCAAGTTCTTTGTTAAGAGTGTTTTACAGATATGCACATAAGCCCAGGTCAATATATTCATAAAATCATAAATAAAATATGGTGATATATCCATCCAAGCTAGTGAGTGATCCATCTTCTCCTTCTATCCTTTCACGTCTGCATTCGCCGGAAAAAATCTACTCTATGAGTAGAATTACTGGCTGAATAAACATAAGTTTGTGTTTCGAATGATGTTTAAAAAAATAAGATGTAAAAAAAGAACATTCGGTTGTTCTAGACGAGGTTTCGATCAGGAAAGATGAAATAAATATTCATTCACGGAAATATCCCAGTTTTATATTTAAAAGGACCTCTACGCAAGCCCAAGCTACGTTCCCATGCTATAGTACTTAGGTCATACTGAAAGTTTCTTGATTCTGATATATACTAAGAACAGATATTATGTTTATAATAGATTTATTGTTTTTCAAATAATATCGCTATTCACGTACATTTGCATTCGTTGGAGCCATTGTGAAAAGCAGTCTTCTCAGTCAGTATAGAACGCATTCACCACCGCTTCCGAGCATGTAAATCGTAAACCTCTAAATTTATCTTTGATTTTTGGAAATAAAAGAAGTCGCATGGGGCAAGGTCTGGGCTGTAAGGCGGATGGGTCTACATTTGATGTCTTCAAATACGCATTCGTTACCTTAGCGGAATGTGCAGAGGCGTTGTCGTAATGAAGGACGATATTTCTTAGAGGAGGCTTTTCGCGAACTTTTTCTAACACTGTGAGCAAGCAGGTGTTTACGTACCAATATGCAGTCACTATCCTTTGGTCTTCAAGCGCTACAGTAGTGTAATGTCCTGATTTACCGAAGAAAGAAGCAACCATTTTCTTACCAGTGCTCCGGCTTTTCTTAACTTTCCTCGGCAAATCTTCAAAAGTAAAGACCCAGTATGCGGACTGGCTTTTTCTTTCCGGTTCAAAGTAATATACCCAGGTTTCGTCACCTGTCACAATATTATATTCAGCCAATGATTGTCCTCGATTAAACTTTTTGTCATTTTACGGTACCACTGTACGCGCCGTCGTTTCTTGTACTCCGTTAGGTCATGCGGTATCCATCGAGTGTAAAGTTTCCGAACCTTCTTCAGATGCACATGCAATATCTTTTGCACCTAGCCTTTTCCAATTCCTAATATAGTACGTTAATACGTATATAATGACAAAAAATTACTTGTTAGCAAATGCTAACATGTAATGTTTTGTCAGTTTCTATCAGTTGTCGTACGGTATCAATATTAAATTCGGTAACCGCAGTCGCCGGCCGACCTTCACTTGCTTCGTCATGGAGATGATCACGTCCACGTCTAAATTCATTGAACCACGAATAGATAGAGCTACGACAAGGGATTTCATCATCAAGCTCCAATAGAAGTCTTTGACAACTCTTTTTTTGTGTTAAGTCACATGGAATATCGTAGAAAATCATGGACCGAAAATTTTCATGACTGTAATTCATTATAGAAGAGACTCACAGTTTTCAAACGACGCCACAATGAAAAAACAAATGACAGTCTCATAAAGTAAAAGGTAACCTACTCGCAGAGCGTTCTTTTTTCAAATTTCGTACTTTTTTAAATTTCTTTCACAAACGGCCAGTTCCAGGAACTTTCGGTATGCCCCATGTACCTTTGGTGGTACGAATTATTGAAAATATTTTCTTCTATGCTCTTTCTTTCCCGATGTAGAAACGGTAGAAACTATACTTGCAGTCACTAGTATTATAACTACCAGTAGAAGAAGAAGTACTATAATAACCTTCCGTCGTTGGTGAGCTGATACGTCGTGTCAGCTCAATAGATATTATTTTAAATTACATTTTTCACTTATTCCCACGTCAACCTCCACTTTACTGAAACATGTTTACTACGGGCTATAATAACCCAGGCTGTATATCCATATCCGTCGGTATCCCCCCTTCCACTCTAGTGCCCCCCCCCCTTGATTTCCAATGGCTCACTTTTTTTTCATTTCCAGGCGCCACTCGAGCACAACGCATTACTCTGGAATTTCTGGTGCTATTTGCTTTAACGCCTACACGTGTTGATTTAAGTATTTTATTTCGAAATGGCTTTTAATAGCTACATGTTAAAAAAGCTGTGGTAGCGTAATGGTGTGGTCTACCGCCTCTCAAGCAGAGGCCGTGGGTTCGTATCCGGACTCGCACCTTTGAGTTGCTCGCTATTAATGGGTCAAATTTTGTTTGAAATTTACCATGAGCTTTTCGGTGAAGAAAACATCGTCAAAATTGCAAAAGGAGGTTGACAACACTCGGAAAACTTGTGTAGTCTTTAACTTTTTAACTGCCTCCGTGGCCGAACGGTTACCATGCCGGACTGCCACGCAGAGGTCCTAGGTTCGATTCCCGGGCCGGGAGAAATATTTGTATGGCCTACATTTATTTCTCTCGTGAGTTTGGGTGTAATTTGTGTTTGTCTATGTATGTGTCCATGGCACCCGCGACACAGGGTTTCCCTAGTGCGGGGCTATGTTGAGTGTGTGCGTTATTATTATTATTATTATTATTATTATTATTAACTATGATCTAAAATGTGAGGATACCCTGCCCAGCAGTGGGACTTATAAATGAGTGGATGATCTTGATGTTACAAATTAAAATCGAGACGGTAAAATAAGAACTTCATCTGTATTGACGAAATCGAACGTTCTTTCTGTAGTGTTCGTAAAAGGCTTCCTGTTAGTTTGTTTAGCTTTATTTTTATTCACAATTAGTCTGTTTGTATGGCAGTTTTGACTGGTAGCAAATTTTCTTTTCTGGAGAGATCTTTAGCAGCGGACAGAAGTTAATGGTAGTAATTTACTTTTATTGGCTTCTTTCTGTGATGTAAATTGTTTCGTCAAGTTTTTTTATATATCTAAGTAATGCTTATTTTCACAAAACATATTTCAGAATAACAAAGCCCTATAAATTAACATCATCGCGGTATTCCTTGAGGATTAAGAAAGTTTTGACCGATGAAATATTTTATTTATGTAAGTTGTTACTAATGTACTTTTGTACTTACCAACTTTTTTAATGAAAATTAACTTCATGATTATGTCCTACGACTGGAATGTATTGGATACATCGAATGTATAACCAGAAATAGAGACGAAATGTCATTTAATTTGTTTGAAAACTATTCTGCCTAATAATTACGGCGACAACTGCGCTCCGATTGGCCAGCCCGAATTCGAAACAATTGATGGGTGACGTCAATTATTTCACTTCAAATCCAGTTTGACTTGAGCCTTGCTCTAATGGACGAAAATTGAAAAATTACATATTTAATATTTAGTTACTGATGAAATGTGGTTTGTTTTGTAGTTCGATGTTTTGCTGTTTTTCCCACACCACCGAATGAAACAGCCCCCCATTGTTACAGATATTATCTTTATTACAATAAATACAGAATATTGGATTGGATTGGAATATACGGAGACGTACACACTGATCAGTTGTTGGCGCTCTACTATTTCAGCTTTCTAATTTGTGATTTCAGCGCAAACGAGAGTTGATAATTAAAAGTGTCATAAGGCCCATTTGCCAAGGATGGATGGCCCTTATTTCGTCTCTATTTCTGGTTATATACTCGATGTTTAAATTAAATATATTTCAAAATTGTATTAACAACAGATTATAACATAGTGAATTACAATATAATGAAACAAAAATTTTTACACCAAAGGGGATACAGCTTCTGCGTACTAGGATGAAAAAAATCCCTCGAAAGTGACCCGCTTAACTTGTGTAGCCCGCGTGTCTCGATCTATGAAGATATTTGAAATGAATAATGTAAATGATGAATGTGTATAAACGTTTTTTTATCTGAAAGAGCAACTCATAAAGTTTCTTACTCATTCTTTTCAGGGGAATATCCCTTGTTCGCTGTTTCATTAAACTGATGCGTTTCATACTTTATGATCAAATAGATAGCTTTAACAATAATAAAGATAATTTATCGTAGATACGAGAATGGATTGAAAAGTTCGCGGCCTTACATAGAAGTAGTTATTATATTTTTTTCATAGTACTCTCAATTAATTCATACATTTATTAATAGTCACAATGTAAAACTTTATTTTTGTAGTATTTGTAGTTTTGAAATTAGAGCGAGTTTCGTGCGACTAAGTGCAGCCATTTAAAAAATTGAGAAAATTTAACAATGTGCTGTCATCATATACTTGCTTAAAAAGAGGTTCACACCGAAAGAGATCCACTGTGATATGGAGACAACATTAGGGAAATCTACACCATCGTATGAGACTATAAAAAATTAGCCACAGAACTCAAACGTGGATGAGAGAGCATCGAAGAAGACCCTAGATCTATCCCACTCATGGCGTCTATCTGGAGATTGACTATCAATCATCAATCAATATATATATATATATATATATATATATATATAATATATATATATATATATATATATATATATACAATATATCAATGGCAGTCTCTGCGATTGCTGACACTATAAGCATCTCCTATGAACGGACATAAAACATAATTGTCAACGAACTTGGATCTTACAAGGTTTCTGCGCATTCAGCTCTTAATTTCTTAAAAGGTTTCTGCGGAATCAAAAGCGCATTCGGCTCTTAATTTCTCGCGACTGTTTGGAGAAGTTTTGGGGTTGACCCGCAAATTTTTTAACAAACTTATGACAATGGATGAAACATGGGTATACCACTATACACCAATGCCCAAATAACCAGTGGAAAAATCTTCAACAGGATTTTTCCAAACCTCAAATAAAACGAAAACAGTTTTGGCGGGTGGCAAGTTGATGGCGTCACTTTCTTGAAATGCTAAGGGTGTCATCATGGTGAACTACCTGCTGAAGGGCGAAATCATTAACTCAGCATACTATTGCACCATTTTGCGTAGTTGGCGCGAAGAAATTAAAGGGAAACCCTCAGAATTACTCAGGATAAAAGTGTTGTTTCATAAGGATAATGCGATCACGCTTCTGTCGAACCTATGGTTAAAATTCCTTATTGAGGTTTCGAATTACTGTTCCACTTGGCTTATTATCTTGGTTTAACACCTTCTGATGTTCATCTTTTCCGAAACAAAAAAAAAACACCTCACTAGTCAGAAATTTTCATCGAATGATAATGTCGAAGCAACATTAAATGGTATTTTGAAAAACTTGAAGAATCATTTTTTTAGAAGATTTGGATAAAAGGTGAAAGAAATGTATACAGCTGTATGAGATCACGTCGAAAAATAAAAATATTTTTGTAAATATTTAACTTTGTGTTCTTGGTAAGGCCGCGAACTTTTCAATCCACCATCGTATTAAAGACTCAACGGAAGAATGACGTACTATTCTTCATGAAACTACGTACATACGAACATTTATTAATATTACTTATAGAACGCGAAGAAAATATTATCCGGTACCAATACCTATGTAATATCAGTATAAAAGCAATATGTTGCTAAGCTTTTACATTTCCGCAGGAAATCGATTTCCTGCCAATCCTCCTCATATTATTATGTGTATTGAAAAATTCTTGCTCGATACTTTCTCGAAGGATACCTTTATATGTGTGTACCTAATACTTTAAAGATACCTAAGTTCTAAATAAATTACATTTTGCTTGAAAATACACGTTTTTGATTAAAAAAGGATTCCGTGGGTAGAAAATGATAAATGCAATCTCCATTCGTTTGAAAAGAGTCTTACTAACAAATTTAGTTACGTATACGGTGTTTTTACCTTTTCAGTTTATTGAAGATCAACTACTACTATTTTTGTTAAATTACTACACCATTAGTTCACTAGTTGGTTAAATTATTAATATAAAAATCGAACAAAAAAAATCTTTTTTTTAATTTTATCAAGTGACGGGACGAGTAAGTCGTGCACCTGATGGTAAGCTACACACGTGTTCATGACAGTTGCAGTGCCACTCAGAGCTTTAAATCGCAAAGATCTGAGGGGTACTGCCACTGAGACCGTCACTCTGAGATATAAGTTGATAAGTCCCATGTGCCTGTAATTTCACCAGTACCCTTAAAAACCGGAACACAGTAACGCTAACATCTCTGCTTGGCGGCAGAAATAGGTAAGGTGGCAGTACTTCACTGGACGAACTCTTTGACAAGGAGCTCTACTGCTACTATAAACTACAAAAACTTAAAGGTGCGAGCCCGGACGCGGATCCACAACCCTCTACTTTGGAGGCAGTAGGTGAAACCATGCCACGGCTGTTTATAATAAATGAAAAAAGCTATTTATACAAATTGTATCGGAATCCATTGAACCGCTATGGCGTAGTTCAATAAAACCAACAATATTATTATAATGAGCAATGGTTAACAACGAAAATTGGTACATAATACTTAACAACGCGTAAAAGAGAAGGCTGTTGAAGGTTAAAAAATCCCAACTAGAAAATAAAACTGTATTTATGAGGGTCAGCTATTCTCGTTCTTACCTACAGCCTTGATAAGTAATGGAAGTACGTAATATTGTAAAAAAAAGCACTAACAAGAAACATGACTTTTAAACAATAAATAACTAACAACGATAATATTTAAATTAGTATAATAGAAAAGAAAGTGTAGTTAGTGTAGATTTACGTGTATAAGTGTGTGAGGAACAGTGTACACTAACGTGATTGTAATACAGATCATTCTGGTGTGACTATCGTTATTATTCACCTCATTGCAATATGATAGTTACGTTATAATCTAAGGTGGAGCGAATGTACGGTATTTTCACCGTACAATATTTATGTTAACTTAGCAACCTAAGCATTCAAGTCTAGAACGTACACTTTTTACTTAAGAGTTGATACTAATTTGTAAGTTGACTACTACTAATTGAGTACTAATACGGTTCATTTTGCTTGGGTGGTTTATTTCAGAATTAATTTTTTTGAATTTTTTTTAGTGAATTAATAAATGTATCGTATACTATACGTGTTCTATTTAGTTCAGTTGATATAAAAACACAATTGGTATATGTAAAGTATCTACTTATTGAATACAGCAGTTTTCTTGTAAAATATCGAGATAAGTTTGTGTTTTTTTTCTACCATGAAAATTTTTAGGAATCGTGTTTTCACAACGTATACTTAGCGTCTATCCACAATTATACTACATATTTTTTCCAAAGTACTTTTATATCTCAAGTTGAAGTAATAGTTAAGTAGAGTAGAATGAAGTAAGTATGTTGAGTTGATGTAAACCACAATTTATATAATAAGTACATGTATTAAAAGTCTATACCGCCTCAAATGGTTTTGGTTGATTCTGCAATACAGTGAAAGTATAAATATAAACTGCCTCCGTGGCCGAACGGTTACTATGCCGGACTGCCACGCAGAGGTCCCAGGTTCGATTCCCGGGCCGGGAGAAATGTTTGTATGGCCTGCATTTATTTCTCTCGTGAGTTTGGGTGTAATTTGTGGTTGTCTATATGTGTGTGTCCATGGCACCCGCGACACAGGGTTTCCCTAGTGCGGGGCTATGTTGAGTGTGTGCGTTATTTATTTATTATTATTATTATTATTATTATTGACTCAATCACTTTGGGAAAAATATATAGTAAAATTGACGATATTTAAAAATTTTCACGATAGAAAAAAACACAAACTTGCCTCGAAATCTTATAAGAAAATCGCTAGATTGAATAGGTACTTTACATATAAGTACCAATGATTTTTTTAATATCAATTGAACTAACTAGAACACGTATAGTATACGATATACATTTTTGAAATGGCTTTAATTTCGTTTGTAAAAAAATACATTTTGAAACAAAGCCAGTGTCCTGCCACTCAGCTAAAGCAAAACGAACCGTATTAGTACGGGAAAAAAATTAATTCGAGCGGAGGTAGTATCGAGTCTTAGGGAAGACTTTCTCTCAATATACATTGCAGCGGGACGGAATGGAAGTAATATGTTGTGGCCATAGCATAATGGACTTTATGTCAATTCCGTAACGTACAAAATTCTGGTCTCAATTGTGACGATTTTCTATTTGTGTTCTATAACCACTTATGGGAAGTTATCGAGAAGCACACACCAAAAACTTACTCTAAAAATACGTGCCCCACTTGGTTTTCCCGCTGCCTTATTAAAATTTTAAACGAGAAAAATAAATATCACAAAAAGTTTAAAAAATTTGGTAATCCACGAGACTTCGACACATTTTCAATGCTTAGATCTAGGGCAAAAATCGTTTTACACGGGTGTTTTGAGAATTATATTACTAGTATAGAGACAAACATTAAATATGACATAAGAGCTTTTTGGAGATACGCTAAATCCAAGAGAATTACTAATAACTTACCGAAGCAAATGCACTACGAGGGCGATACTGCACATACCGGCTGTGATGTGGCTAACTTATTTGCTAAACACTTTGCGTCAGTTTACTCCGAACCATCAAAAACGCCATACATTCCGGACTTCCCAGAATCGAATTATAGCATTTCATCTTTTATCGTTTCTGAAGCTGACATAGAATCAATAATAAAATCTATTGACATGACAAAGGGAGCAGGCCCTGATGGTATACCACCGGTTTTTGTAAAAAACTGTGGGACTGTAATATCAAAGCCTCTCAGTATTATATTTAATAAGAGTCTTAGTAGTGGTTACTTTCCCCAATTATGGAAATTGGCTAAAATTACCCCAATCCACAAATCAGGCAGTAAATCTGATGTCAAAAATTATAGGCCCATTAGCATTCTTTCTTGTTTCTCAAAAATTTTTGAAACCATGGTACATGAGCGCTTGAATTTCCACCTAAGACATGTAATCAGTCCAAGGCAACATGGTTTTGTTAAGGGCCGTTCTACTACTTCTAACCTCTTAACGTATGTGCATTATTTAAATGCGGCCTTTAATGCTCGTTCTCAGGTTGATTCCTTGTACACTGATTTTGCTAAAGCCTTTGACAAGGTTGATCACATAATTCTTTGCCAGAAGGCTCATCACCTCGGTGTTCACGGCTCGCTTTTGCGTTGGCTTGCTTCATACTTGGAAAACCGCACGCAGCTCGTTGCGGTTTACGGTTACGAGTCTGTTCCTTTTGAACCTACATCAGGCATACCTCAGGGATCTAATTTGGGGCCTCTTTTATTCCTATTGTTTATAAATGATCTTGTGGATTCCATTTCTTGCCCCTGTCTAGCTTATGCTGATGATTTAAAACTATATTGTGAAATAAAAACAGTAAATGACTATGCCGCTTTGCAGCGTGATTTGGACCGTGTGTGCGTATGGTGTTTTAGAAACAATATGTATTTAAACGTAGACAAATGTCACGTTATTACGTTTTCCAAAAAAATAACAATCACTGAATACCAGTACAATATGAACAGCGTCGTACTAACGCGACAGAATAGGGTCAATGATCTTGGTGTTTGGCTTGATGCTAAACTAAATTTTTCGTACCATTACGATTACATGGTTGCCAAAGCAAACAGAATGTTAGATTTTGTTAATAGAGTCACTAAGCCATTCAAAAATCCGAACAGTATTATAACGCTATTTTCTTCCTTGGTCCGCAGCAATTTGGAGTATTGCTCAGTTATATGGTCACCCATGTATAATTGTCATATCGACAGAGTAGAAGCTGTCCAAAGACGGTTCCTGCGTAATTTGAGCTCGAGATATGGGATGCGTAGGAAATTAGAGACTTACGAGGCAAGACTCAAATATTTTAAGATTAATGCTCTCCAATCCAGACGTGTGATACTGGACTATTCCACATTGTTTAAAATTGTTAACAGTGAAATGGATTCAAGTGAGCTCTTAAGCCATGTCTCGTTTAAGATTGGCAGTAAACGTACACAAAAAGCTTTCTTTCTACCATGTACCACTAATAATGTCTCATATAATGATCCTATTTACCGTATTTGTAGAGCCCATAATGACTTGTGTAAGGACTTGGACATATTCTCCCACAGTCGATATACTTATTTAAATATTTGTAAGGACAAACTGAATATGTTGTTTATTTAAAAATCTTATTCTTAATATTATCTATGTGTAACATGATTTGTACTAATTAATTATTATTATTATTTTTTACTATAGTTTTTGAGTAGAGTTTGATTATTTTTTCTAGTTTGTTAATTTAAAAGTACGCAAATGTCGTGCGTGGCTGTCATAGGAGTGCAAATTAACTCAGATTGTAGTATAAGTTAATTTTAAGCAATGTCTCAGTTTGTATTCTGTAGCAATGCCATAAATAAATAAATAAATAAATTAGATACGAGCCAAAAAGCAGCGAAAAAAAAACAAAGGTCGCTCGTCTTCCGTCGAATTATCGTACAATCTCGGGAATTCCCGCAGCTATCTTATCGTATCTAGTTTGTACGTTACGTAATTTGACATAAAGTTCATTATGCTATGTACGTATGCTGACGGTACCGACAAGGTTATGCCAGCTCGCAGACTCATCGATCACGTCACAGAAGTATTGTACATTAATTCTATGTGAGTGACTATTGCCGAAAATGTGATGGAATTTTCTATTCAATATCATCCTTTATAACATTACTGAGACAGTGACTTTTGTTTTCTCTTATGATATGAGGGGCGCATCCACTGCACCCGTCACCCTGAGACATAAGTTAAAAAGCCCTATGTGCGTGTAATTTCACCAGCACCCTTATCCTTCAAAACCGAAACGCAATAACGCTCACATTATTGCTTGGCGGCAGAAATAGGTAAGGTGGCAGTACTTTCCCGGACAAACACTTTCACAAGCAGCTCTACAGCTACTAAACGACTGTCTATTCGTGTGCTTCCCTGGACGAACTCTTTGAGAGGGCTCAAGCGGGACGAATCATTGTATTACGAAACAGCGATGTATGCCACATGCAACATTCATTTACAACGTACAATGTCATAAAAAAATAAAATGATGCCAGCGCAGATGACGCAACCAGCACTATTTGAAATCCACCTTATGGCTATTATCTAACAATACAACACAGGTCTAAAGTACTTTTACAATACCTCAACAGATATGAAACTGACAAATGATTTTTCTTTTTATAAATCTCCCGGGTTACCTACCTCCATGCTTCGGTGAATACATTTCCAATTTTGCCTTTTGATACAGGTTGTACCCTTACGCGCTGTGTACCGCCGATTTTTCACGACCATGTGACGTATGTGCGTCATCCATTATTTGTTTGCGAGCACAAATTGAAAACGTACAATACAAAAGTTGGGAGTACAATTTAGAAGCAAACCAAACGGGTAACAAATGCCTGTAGTTAAGGATAGGCACACACGAACGTGTAGCTCTTCTCATCTCGTGCCCACGTCAATAATTGGAGCGGTTGTTCATGTGTTTTTTTTATTCCAGCGGTGCTCTCTCCGGGGCCGCATTGTTCGTGCTCGCCGGGCGCTCCCGGCTTCACCACCCCTGCCTCCCTGCAGCCCAGCGTAAACCGGTTTGTATTTTTCATTGTTGCTTTCAAGCCTTATAGGTTTTACTTTATTTATTCCCTTTATAACAGTGAAAAGAGAGAAACGACCAGTGGGCAATGGTACATATTGTCGCGGTAATGATTTTACTCTCGCGAGAACCCGTTCAATGATTAATATTTGTGGTAATTTTAATACTTTGTATCGTTAATTCGTAACGAAATACAATGAACTATATTCTTTCAAAGATAAATACATATTAGACAACATCACACACGTTGCTCTGATCCCAGAGTCAGTAACTAAAGCATTTGCACGTGTGTGATGTTGTCTAATATGTGTCTATCATTGAAAGAATATAGATAATTGTATTTCGTTACGAATTAACGATATAAAGTATTAAAATTACCACAAATATTAAATTAATCATTGAACGGGTTCTGGAAATCGGGAACAACGAAAGTACCACAAACAATCATACCCGAGACAATATAGAAAAGTTAATTTTCTACATTGACCTGGCCGGGGATCGAATTTGGGACTTAAGAGATGGCGACACTATGAAAACTGCTCGTGCAGCAAACAGGATTCTCGTGCAAGCCACTCGACCACTCGTCAAAACTAAAAGAGAAGAAATGAAAAAATATCTGAGAAATAATTTCGAAATTTTGTGCTAGTTTGTATAGATACTACCTATGTTAAAATTTGCCATGAATATTATGTTTATGTAAAAAACAGTTTTTACCTTCAAAACTCCCACTTAATTGTAGAGAGAAAAAACAGAGTAAATTGAAAAGCAACTTAAATACAAAGCAATGGACGCAATCTGGAACCTATTTCACAGTACAAACATTGGTACTTATTTGAACGGCTATGAAACGCCAACTGCTGGCGTGTGTGGAATAGAGTTCTGTTTATTATTACTCCTTAAAACAACGTATCAAACAAAAACCAAAAAAGTGTTTAATTAAATATCCAGTTCGTTTTTGGTTTTGTGTTTTTTACCTACTGAATATGATCTTTATATTTGTTTTTTTAACAAAGCAACGTTGCGTTTCAGGGTAACCGTTAGTAGTTTGTTTAAAAAAATAAATACATGTGATTGTGATTCGAAAAAATTTTTCCCAATTTTTAACCGACTTCAAAAAAGGAGAAGGTTCTCAATTCGTCTGTATGTTCTTTTTTTTGTTTTGTATGTATGTTACGCGATAACTCCGGTATTTGTGAACCGATTTTCATGATTCTTTTTTTGTTGAAAGGGGGGTACTTCCATAGTGGTCCCAATTCATTTTGAAGAAAAGCATCCACCTCGAAGGGTGGCTGTTCACGCATGAAGATTCATTTTTATAAATAGCGCCTAATTTTAATTTAGAAGCAATTACTTTAATGGTTGCTTTTGCTATTTCTCCAATTCAAGGTGTTTTTCTCTCAATATACTTTGAGTAGTGAGAACCGATTTTTATTATCTCCAGTGTCAAGTCCTGTATAGTGGCGAACTAGGGGATATTTCAATAAAACTTAGCAAATAGACGTAATTCCACTTACTCTCGAGGTCGGTTTTTTTAGTACTCTGTACTGAGATTATAACAGAATTGTTTCTCTCAAACTCACACTCAAGTAATCTTTATTTTAAAGGTAAGCAAATTACACTTCGAAATCGCCATATTCATTAAATTGTACTGCTTATTTGCAAGGCAGGCTCCCCTGAGAAGAAAGAGAAGATACTCTAGGGGTTGCTCTTTGTAAATATACATTTGTACACATTTATTTATCATTTATAATATTTATTAAACATCATAAGATCGAGACTACCTAAAAGCTGAACGGGTCACTACCACGGATTTATGTCATCCAGGTACAGGGTCAAGAGCACGTCTAGCTTGACACTCAAGACTTAAATCCTACTCTATGCCGCTTACGATAAAAACGGTCCAAAGTACAAAGTGTCAAGTTTGACTTGCTCTTGACTGTACGCAGAAGCTTTTGTTTTTGTTTAACTATAGTTTACAATCTCATGAATGGAAGCGTATACATTGCGCCCTAAATAAATTTGTGACTTTGTGAAGAAGATGTCTGAATCTTCAGACCTCGTTTGGGCATATTTAGGAATCGTGCAATGCGATTACGTTTAAAGTTACACTGTATATTTTAATCACTTTGAAATATAACAACAACTTGTACTTTCTATTAATTTTTAACCGACTTTAAAAAAAAGGAGTAGATTCCCATTTCGCCTGTATGTTTTTTTTTGTATGTATGTTACGCGATAACTCCGCCATTTGTGAACCTATTTTGATGATTCTTCTTTGTTGGAAAGAAGGTACAGTAGTCTAGGCTCTACTCTATGAGTAGAACTACTGGCTGAGTGAATATAGTTTTGTATTTAGAATGTGTTTAAAAAATAAAATAGAAAAAAGAACATCTGGGGAGATCTAAAAGTAGCCTCAAGAAGTAAACATGTAAAAAATATAATAAATATCAAGTTATGAAGTTAATCCCAGTTTATATTTATAAAGTACCTCTCGCTACGCATCCTAAGCTACATCCCCAGGTTACAGTACTTCAGATGTGGTCCCATTTAAATTCCAAGAAAATATTCCACCTCTAAGGGTGGCAAATCACGAGTAGGCACTAGGCGAAACAGAGGACAGTTCCGTGACGATGACTACTCCGTATGGCGACCATCGAAAAGTGTCTATATATATGAACATAGAAAGAGAAAGATGTTTGGGCACTTGATATTTCACGACAGTTTTTTTAAACATCATAGAAGAGAAGATCGAAGGAAAGAGAGGCTGAGGACGACCGAGACGAAGTTGTTTAGATCAGACAAGGGAAAAGTTAATATTGTGTCGTATCAGGAAATTAAAGTTACTGAAAGGATACATATGGTTGGCGATTACCGCACCGACAAGAGCTTAGCTGGGTGGTGCTGGTAAAATTACAGGCACATGGTACTTTTCAACTTATGTCTCAGGGTGTCGGGCGCAGTAGCGGTGCCCCTCAGATCTTTGTGATTTAAATCTCTGAGTGGCACTGCAACAGCAGGCGTGTCGCTTGCCATCAGGCACACAACATGTCCTCCCGTCACTTAGTGTTATAAAAAAGCTCTTAAATAAGAAGAAGAAGAATTAACAGCACATTCGCTATGGATTGACAATGTACTACATAAATAAGATATAATAATTACTTTTTTATTAAAAAAAAAGGGGTGGAATATTTTCTTCAAATTTGAATGGGATCACTACCGGGGTACGGTCTTTCTAACAAAAAAAAGAATCTTCGAAATTGGTTAACAAATGTAGGAGTAATAAAAAAAACATTCGAATTGAAACCTCCTCCTTATTGAAGTCGGTTAATAAATAGTATTATTCTTCTTAATAAACTAATCACCTACGTTTTTGTAGGCATCCTATTATTCAGACTACTAATCAGAAAAACAAAAAACACTTTTGCCAAATAAAAGAGAACATTGTGCCATTCATATATAAAGTTTTTCAATGCTGATTCTGCAGGACAATATGATGTACCATGCTTATACATAATTAATGGTTTCTTGGTACACCTGGCAAAATAGGTGATGTACGTACACATATTTTCAGGGTAGCTATATATGGGATGCGCCTCACCTCTGTGAAAATCAAATATACTAGTTTTAAACGATATAATGCTCATTTAATATAAAGCTCTTTTGATATAATAAAAATTTTATATATTGTCTATTCAGATAATTTTTAGCAGGTAAATACCTGCTCCTGTAATGTGCGCCTCTCCTTTGTTAGCTTAGGTTAGTATATAAAAAAACAGTAGGTGCCGTGCCAGCGCAGCGAGGTGCCGCGGCAGCGGCCGACGAGTGCCTGAGGAGGAGTGCCAGAAACTGAGGTTTATAGCTTATAATAATTCTTTCACATGAGTGTTAGAGTAAATGATTGTTATCGAAAATGAAATTATTAGAATGTAAGTTTGATAAAATTAAAAAGGGAATTGTTATCCCAAGGAGCACCCTTTATAAGTCTTTAGACTGTTATATCTATAAACGTCTTAATATGGTATAGATTTAGATAATAGTTCTCTATAAATGGTTTTAGAAAAAAGAAATTATTCTTATAGACTTATTTCACTCAAGTCAAAATTTTAACACCTTCTTAATACCAAACAACTTAATTAAGTGTAATCTCTCTTAAGATTTACTCTTATAGTCCTTATTTTAAGTTCATCTGTAGAACAACTGATTATTTTTAGTAAAATTGTTATATACACATCCAGTAAAGTCTATTAATACTCTAAAAACTAGTGTTCTTAAGTTTATTCTAGATATATTTAATTTATAGACATTCAGTAGTGTTTGTACTTATTGACAAACATGTTATAGCGCGTCGTCAGTTGATTTCATTATAAAAAATACTACAATTAGGGTTTTTACTCTATTGGACGTAGTAAGAGTTCATGCAAAATGGATAAAGTAAAAAATATTAAAAGATCTGGTGGAGGTGGTGAACCTTGGATATTAAGGGTCGTATTCTAGAACTCTACTCAATGCTCAAGTTAGGACTTGAGTATGATACAAAGCACTAGAAATCACACTCAAGTCCTTGCTATTAGGGTCGTATTTCCAGTGCTTGAAATCATACTCAAGTTTATATTTTATAAATAAATGTTTAAAATTTAGCGAGCGCATTACTTTTATGGCAGGTATATTTATATTTTCACAATGTATTTAAAGTCGCACGTCAATTTGCGCTTTCTAACCGATTAAACATTGCGCGAAAAAGTCAGAAATATTATATCGAATTTCGCCATGTTGCAATTTTGATAGTTTATATTTTGTAAGCCATTAAACTTGAAATATATTAGTATTAAGAGAATTGCGTCCTATGTTTGTAACGCTTTATTATTTTGGTTTTGAAATAGTATTTCTAAGAAAACTATCATAGACTATAAATTATCTAAAAACTGTCTATAAGACGAAATAAAAACTGTCGACATTCTACAAATGGTCTTGTAGCATTCTAGAAGGGTTACTTGAGAAAAAAGATAAGAATCACTCATAACACTACCTACAGATAGTTTCTCAAAGCACTCTTGTGATCTACTAATAAAGTTGTGCCCACTTTTACTTTAAATTATCTAGAAACTTTCTTCGAGATATTTTGAGGGAATTTGAACTTTTAAAATATTCAATCGAATTAAATTCTATTAGATATAGAATTCTTACGATTCATCTAGACTCGTACCACACAACAGGCCTAACCGTAGCTACCGCTCTTACCAAGTGAGGTACAGATCGAGTCGGCACGTCTTAGGAATTTCTCTATGAACTTGTTGCGAATCTTTTCATGGGGTTTAAACGTAATTTTAGCCGTAGCGCCACCTGTGAAAAACTCCGAAAGTCCAATCGGATCGAGGGATATTACATATTGATACAAAGATTGAACAAACAAAGGCAAATCCTTTGTTTGTTCAATCTTTGTATCAATAATAATTACATTTTCATCTTACTAGCTCGGAAAGGCTTTCTTTCTCATTTGAATACTTCGCGCAAAACCATTTCTTCCACATTAGCGCGGAAAACGTATTTAAAATTCGAACTTGACGATGGACTGTGGTGCACCTAACTTTTTCTTTCGATGAAAAAAACATAATGGCACGTTCAACTACGGGATTTGTCGTACATTATTTATGTAATATAAATCCGTTGGTATATGTCAATTTAATGACATACATACATTTACATATACATTTTATTCTTATTACTAATTTTGTGTATTAAATTACTTTAATTCGTCGAAGAACTAAACTATTTGTTATGGTCCAACTGATTTTCTTTCGTCTACCATTTTCCTCCCTATAATGAGGTGAAAAGTTGTGTGTTTCGCTCGGCAGCAAAGTTATTTTGCGTTTCGTGCCGCGTCAAACAACAACTTTGAAGGCTTGCATAATAAATAACTATTTTTTTGTTATTATTATTTTTTATCAGTTTATCATAATATGTACGTCTCTCGGTTTTTGTATAGCGTGGAATTTGGAGCCATTAGTGAGAGATTAATGTTTATTCTAGCAACCGGTAGTTCGCAGATACACTCGCAGCTAGGTAGAAAATTGCTTAGTCACCCGGCTATTGCTAAAGACCGAAGGGGCTAGTTTATTTGGGCTAATTTGTGAAAGATAATATAATAGAAAATACTTAATACTGGTATACTATTATTAATACATTATATAGATTAATTCGCAGTTTCAACAACAACATTCTTTTGTAGTTTCACTTGTTTATGAAAGTCACCACACTTATAGCATTAAGTTTATCAGATAGCAGTAGAGCTCCTTGTGATAGGCTTCATCCAAGGAAGTACTGCCACCTTACCTATTTCTGCCGCCAAGCAGTAATGTCAGCATTACTGTGTTCCGGCGTAAAGGGCAAGGTAGCTGGTAAAATTACAGGTACATGGGACTTGTCAACTTGTCTCAGGGTAACGGGCGCAGTGGCAGTGCCCATTAAAATCTTTACAATTTAAAGCTCTGAGGACACAGTAACTGTTAAGGACAGGCGTGTAGCTTACCATCAGGCGCACGACTTGTTCGTCCCGTCACTTGACACTATAAAAAAAAGTATTTACCCTCCTTATCATAACTAACGTAATCGCCATTTATAGCGAAATTGAGATATTAACATATCTGGGACCAGTGAATCGAATTCTACACCCTCCTCTTATCGATTTTTTTATATCTTGTTTAGTTTCAGTTTTATTGTTAAGCAAAATGAGCGTAATTGTCATTTTTTTATTTCACATTCAAACTTTGGGTGATAATATAGCATAACTGCCTCCATGGCCGAACGATCACCATGCTGGTCTGCCACGCAGAGGTCCCGGGTTGGAGGGAGAAATATTTGTATGGCCTACATTTATTCAGCGCCTCCAGTGAAAAAGGGAATAACTTAAAATCGACACTTTTGAGGAGAGGCGAAAACCATACTTTTATTTATTAAAGGTGGTTCGCATTTATTATTAGTACTTTTTATGATTTCTAGCTTTATTATACATCTAAGCTTTCGGTTGATGGGTATTGGTTTATCATGCAGTCATATTTTCTATATATTTTTTAAATCCTTGTTTTTGAGTGCTTAACGGTAATAACACGACTCATATTAACAGATTTTAAGACATAAAACGACTTATTCCCTTAACTGCGACTATTCTATGGTTACAACAATACTTATGATATTCATTATCACATTCATAAAAGACATGAAATCGTTAAAGGAATAAAACGATAAGTTTTCTGTTGCGAATTGTTAACCAATAGTAACACGGTATAGTCGCGGGTATCGTGTTCAGTGGAACAAACGGAAAGCTCAATTATACCTTTATGTACACTGCGGAATAAGGCAATAGTCGCTTTTAGTCCTACCTTTTTCCCCCGTCATTATCGAACAATACGAAAAATGTCTTTATATAAAAATATATCTGTAATTATTTGCTAAACTTGCATGTATTTTTTTTAGTTAAGAGCACTTGTACCTTTACACTCATAAAAAATGCCCGATAACTGAAATTATACCCTTAGAAGCAGTGAGTTATGCCCTTAGTGCAATAAAAAAAAACGACATTAGGACTGCTAGAGATATTCTTTTGATATGTTATGGAATCGAACACGATGAAGCCAATGGTGCATTAAAAACAAAAGGGCATAACTCGTCTTATTCCTTTTTTCACTGGAGGCACTGTATTTCTTTCGTGAGTTGGGGTGTAATTTGTGGTTGTCTATTTGTGTGTCCATGACACCCGCGATAAGGATTTCCCTAGTACGGAGTTATGAGTGAGTGCGTTATTTACCGAAAGTATTTGTCGAAAGCTACCGAAATGCAAATGTGTTAGTTATGACAAGGCCAAGTTCTTGATATCTTGCTTAATATAGTATTGTAGTATATATTGTAGTGAGAAAATAAACAGTCATATTTTTTTTAATAGAGAACCACCGTGAGACTCAGACATATTAACTAAAGTAACGGATAATTCACATATTTAAGTCGAAAATTTACGTGAAGTTGTCGAGATTGGTCGTCATTTGAATTTCAGTCGTGATGGTGGATAGTCGATGCTCCGCGGCTTAATCTTATTATTATTAATAAAAGTCAAAATGTTGTGCGTTTTACATCGGCGGTCGTCCGAGCAGAATCGAAGTGCGTAGCGTATTTTTCACTCTTATTGCATGGACTTAAAAAACTTTTTTTATATAATACTAAGTGACGGGACGAACATATCGTACGCCTGATGGTAAGCGATATGTTTGTCCATAACAGTTGCAGTAAATATTATAAAAAAACGGACAGGTGTGTCGTTTATCACCAGGCGCACGACGTGTTCGTCCCGTGACAAACAATATCGAAACAAATTTTGTTACGACTTAAGTGGGTCAAAGATCAAACCCGCAAATTTCTAATTACCTACCAGTCGTGCGTGTTATTATCTTCCTCTTCGATTCATAGCTAGATTGGATAGATATCTTTTAAACAAACTCATACCATCGTCAGTCACATCGTAGCTTAACATCAGGGGTGAATGGCCTTTTTTCATTAAAAAAATCTTTACTATCAACATTGACTTACAAATAAATGGACGACGGGTCTAATACAAAAACCACGAAAAAAATGTCCCAAGTCAACCTATTCGAAATTTAAATTGTAATGTCATCGCAGTATCGCGCTGTCAGTAGAACAAATGAAGACTAAAGCAGAGTTTGGCGCTATACGATTTTAGCGCCTTACAAGTGCGGACACTTTTTAGCGCGGACCCGACGTCCATATAATTGTAAGTCAATGACTATCAAAGAATAATGTTCGTGTATATAATTCGTCGACCTCCGTGGTAGAGTGGCTTTGCACGCCGGTTTTTATAGTGTCGTCATCTCTGAGGTCCCGGGTTCGATCCGAAGCCGGGTCAATGTCGAAACAAACTTTTTCTATATTGTCTCGGTGGTTGTGGTACCGTCGTTGTTTCCGATTTCCGTAACACAGTGCTATAGTTACTTTGGGATCAGAGCTATATGTGATGTTGTCTAATAATTCTTAAAATTGACAGATAATTTTTTTTTAAAGTTAAATAAGTGGAATTCTTTGCCTGCTGTTATATTCCCTAAATGCTAAACTTGAGCTTTTTGAAGGCAAGAGTGAATAGGCATTATTTTTAACTGCCTCTATGGCCAAGCGGTTACCATGCTGGTCTGCCACGCAGAGATCCCGGGTTCGGTTTCGGGGCTGGGAGAAATATTTGTATGACCTATATTTATTTCTCTTGCGAGTTTAGGTGTAATTTGTGGTGTTCTTTGTGTGTGTCAATGTCACCAGAGACGGGTTTCCCAAGTGCGAGGTTATGAGTCTGTGCGTTAAAAAAAGTTTGCAAGCAAACAAATATATATGCGATTTAGATCCGAAAATATATTTTTATTTCCTACATTACTAAATACTTTTAATGTAAGTTCTAAACATAGGAAATGATAATATTATTGTAAAAAATATTATGTAGAGGTACCAAGGTCTTTATTAAGAACAAGAGCATTGTATCATATTTATGATGCTGGAATGATTTTGATGTACAGTGATGTGTTTTCTTTTGTTTCGCGCGGCCGCCGGACGACCGATCCGCCAACGTGTATGATGGATAGCCAGATCAGTAATGCGCAACTTTTCTCCAATTTATCATCCACCGACACCGTGCATACATATTTATACGCCACCAGCTGTGATAACGCGCTTTTACTCCTATCCCGACTAAAAATACATGTATTTACGTAGGTATTAGGAATATGAATTAAACATACGTTTGTTGGAATTTGGTTATTCTACCGTCGAGTTTTTGGTTAAAGTGTTTGGCAAATTTTAGGCCTTACAAAGACTATTTCTAAGCAAAGACAGATGTATTGGATTTTCTGAACGGCCAATCTAAAATAAATTGTATTTAAATGTGTTTGTTTTTGCCAGATGAAAAAAGAAGAAGAATTGTGTTTGGAATATTAACAAAAAAAATAAAATAAAGGAAATGTTAGCCAACGTTTCGAATTAGCGTAATTTCTAGTGTTACCAAACTAGTACTGGTAACTTGTGAAAATTTCATGCCACATGACAAAATGCTCGTACACTTGGGTTTTGTTTATTTAAAAATCAACAAAAATGTGTTGCGCCAGTGATGGCATAGGTCTTTTGTATAGTGCTGCTATGGTTAAGCTGTGATTTCAGTTAATTTAAACCAAAATTACATTGATTTGACTGGATTTTAACCTGTCACGCGTCCGAGAGCCACACTGTGTCTAACACGCAGCTGTTTTCATACACCATTTAAAAAAATAAGGTGTTTATGTCAAAATCGTTAAGGACACCGTATGTTGTATATATCCAGAACCCGTTACTAGTTAAAGCACTACGCTAGTCTTCCACATAATTGTTAGAAAAAACACTAAAACCCAAAATTCACTTACTTTTCCGTATGAGAGCAAAATGTACACAAATAGAAATTTGTCAAGCGACCATAAAAATTACTATAATATCTGTTTTCATACATCATTATCTTAATCTATTTAGTAGAGTTATGTTCGTGTAAACGATGTTCCTTAACTCCAGTTTTAGCTGTATCGACAGCATGATGGATGAGAACTCACAGCATGTTAATAGCAACTTGTGATACATCTAGCATCTAGCGTTGATTACTTGTAATAGCCACTAATTTATTAACTATCTTGAGTCTCGTACACACTGACCTATAGCTTGAAATTAAAATTTAAATAAATCCCAGTTTGATATAATGTTTTTATGCTTACGATAATTAATATTACTTTAATATAATTAATATTTCAAATATACAAGCTGTAAGTTTATATCACATATATAAATTTTGGTAGGGGTAGAACTCCTTGTGAAAGAGTCCGGGGAAGTACTGAAGAGTCCATAGAAGTACTGCCACCTTACTTATTTCGGCAATGTGAGCATTATTATGTTTCAGATTTGAAGCGTAAGGATGCTGGAAATTACAGGCACATGGGACCTGTTAACATATGTCTTCGAGGGACAGGCGCAATTGCAGTGTCCGTCCTTTTAATCTTTGCAATTTAAAGCTGTGAGTGGCACTGCAACTGCTATGGACAGGCGTGTCGCTTACTACCAGGCCCTCGACTTGTTCGTCGTATCAGTTGGTACCATAAAAAAAAATAAGATTACACTAGCAAAAACACGATAATGACAAGAATATCTCATTTTCTTTATTCGCATTCCACAATGGCGTACAAGGTGTTATTCATCAACAATGGATCACACAATGGAAAAAAGGTCAACAACCCTTACGGTCAAAACAAAGTAGGAGGGAAGAGAATATTAGGGCGTTTTCAATTCTATTTTGTTCAGGAATTCGTCACTATCAGAAATAAGTAATAGAGAAATAAAAACTCAATGTAAGTGTATTCCAATTATTAACACTTCAATTAATATTATACATTTTGAGTTTAGGGTTTCGCGATTGTTACACGAAGGAAATGAATTTATTTTTTCGCTTCTAAAAAAAATCATTGCAAAAATAAAATGAAATATTTTGTAAAAACATAGCGTAAATTGAAATGTTCCTGGAAGGGAACATGCAAAGAGCCCGAAGTGTTGGTTTGTTTGAAAAACAAATATTCGCAAATTAGATCCGAAAAAAATTTTCATTCCCTGATAAATCTTTTACTTGTTTATCTTTATCTTTTATTTGTATATTTCTTCAATTTTGGTGGCTGGTTTTTTTTCTTAATTTCAGGAAAAACATTGAGCGAGAATGAAAAATAACTCAAACTTACAGATTCCGTTAAATGGACTAGATTCTTAACAATTAATGACATATTTGATCCATCGAATTCAGCTACCACCGAAATCAGGATAATTTACCGAAAGGCATAATTTTTGGATAAAATATTATAAAAAAGGCAATAAAAACACTTATTAATAATACTAACTATTAAATCAAGCAATAAAAACTAAAATTTATACAACAAGCCACCAGAACAATGCAAACAAATTTGATCTTATGACTAATTCAAATCAGTTTTCAGTTTGGCTGTTCAGCCTTTTTCCTATCACACAAATTATTTCCGTATCTCTTTTAATAAATAATTTTAGAACGCAATCTGTAGCAACAAAAGCGATCAATATTTTGGAACTTACGTGAATAATATCTTTCATTATTCTTTATACATGACGAGGTAATTCATGCAACTTCAAAATTATACTCCGCTTTTTCTGCGCATACGGAATACGGAGAGTTCTATATTTTTCTTTAAACCTTTCATGTATAATTGGATTGCTTTTTGTCTTTGGTTTTCTAGCACGCTCCTTCATTTCTTGTTTTCCAATTTCTCTTTTCTGTTTTGAATTTCCTTATTAATTTTCAGCGGGAAGCAAGTAGTAATATAAAATTGTAAAAATCAATAATATTAACTGAACATTTCTTTCAAATACAAATTCTTGCTTCAAAGAAAAAGCCCTTGATGGCAGTTATTTCCGACTATTGTGGAAGCTTTTATGATTATTCGGTGGCATAAAATCCACTGAATCTAAGGTCACGGGATTCAGAATATATATATATTTTTATATTACTTGTAAACGACAATACTTGTAAAACCTATAAATTGTTCTTATATTTTAGTCGTTACAACACTTGTTATAAAAAATATTCCATACAACCCTAAAATTTAGTTTTTGAAATATCGTATACACCGATAACAAAAGTCAACCTGAACCAAATCCAGCGAACTGCGTATTTACACGCAAAAATAATTTTGAGAAAAATTACATTTGTGTTGGATTCTGCTTACACCTACCATTGTCAGGTTTAAGGTATTTCGATTTTTTTTTCCATAAGGTCCGAAAGATTTATTGGGAAGATTTTGTGCTCTGCAATTAGCTTTCGACCTATATTATACACTATTTTTTTGTGTATTTATGTTTTGCAAAATAAGTGGAGTTTATGGCAGGGCCACAGAAAATTGCGGCTTTGGAAAACTGCCCTTTAAAAAATATTTTGACATTTATTAATAAATGAAGAAGTGTTTTTCTATAATTTTTTTGTGGCGTTGATATGTTGATTTGTTAATCTATTTTTGTAATATAAGGTAAGTATTTTATTGGAATATTGCGACGGAATTTCACCCCGTAATACAGGCTTTTCAAACATACCGTGGGCGCCAGTTACACACTTAAACGTTTAAACTGCTTTCGTAATTGAAAATAAAAGAAACATAATTTAAAAAAAATATATATATTTTTATAACATATTTGCTCGTAAAGTGGCTGAAATCACACCAATTTCAATATCGTAATGTATTTCATTACGCACTTGTGCGTTATTGTAATGTAAAACGCTCAAATGCGTTATTGTAATGTAAAACGCACGAGTTTTTTTTTAATAAAGTAACATGCACGGTTTTTTAAGATGCTTCGTCTAAAAATGAACGATACTTTTTTAAATCTTTGCAAAGAGTTTTTATGTTAGAAAAGTGGTCAATATTTTATGAATAAAATTAACTTTGGGAGATAAAATATAGTAAATAAACATTTAATTCTTTCATTTAATTAATTTTGACAATAAATTACAACTATTTATCTGTAACAAAAACACAAAAATATTAATTTACTTTATTAGTAATACTGGCTATTTTTATACCTTTGCCTAAAAAAAAACGTTGATGCGCGCGCATGGCTAATTTGTGGACAAGTAAAAATTATTTCGCGCGCTTTTTCTTTTCGCTGTATTGTTTTTATTTCAAAATGTCGTCAAGTAGTGATGAATTTATTAATTTGACACCGCCACAAGTCTTAAACGCAGCGAAAAAGGCTACTCCAAGCCTCTTACCTGAAAAATCGACCGATAGATAGATAGATAGATAGACAAGCGTATCAAAGTTTCATCACATAAAAAAAAAAAAAATTATCTCTTTTCAGGTTGTATTAATATTCGGTATAAATGGTGCATGTAGACGTCAAGAGTTGGCAAACATCAACTAATGATGTCGAGAACCATGGGCGGTTATTCTTATCCAGGTCAAAATCACAAAAAATAAAATTCCAAGGTCGTTCACAATACAGGGGCCTTTCTACGACGTAGTGAAGAAATACGAAGCGCTTCGTTCAACAAAAGCTAATTCCAACAGATTTTTTCAAAATTACCAAAATGGAAAATGCACTAACCAACCTATCGGCATTAATAAATTGGGAGCAATGCCGAAAGAAATTGCTACTTTTTTAAATTTGCCTCAAACACATGAATACACAGGGTACAGTTTCAGAAGGTCCTCGGCTACATTGCTCGCCGATTCAGGTGCGGACTTATTGACACTAAAACGCCACGGAGGATGGCGGTCAAGCAATGTAGCCGAAGGATACATAGAAGACTCGATAAGAAATAAAGAAAAAAATAGCTCTGGCATTACAAAGAACATAAATTTGGAGTCAAGTGTTGACTTTCAACCATCTACGAGCACATACGCGTACATTCCACCATCGTCGCCGCAGCCGCAACCGCCTCCGCCGCCGCCACCGACTGCAGAACTCTGTGGTCTCGTTTCTCCTACTTTCACTCAAGAGAGTGAGAGAGATACTGGGGAGATTGTAACTAATAATAATAACTTGACAACATTAAAAATGCCAACTGGCAACGTAACAATCACTTTTAAAAATTGTTAAAATTTCTATAACTGCTTTAACAAGTAATTAAAGATTTATTCGTTTAAGAAAGTCAGAGTCTTATTTATTTCCTCGCAAATATGTTATAAAACGTCGTATGACATACGTGCGCTTTGAAAGTTACAGCCTCTGCTTTCTTATAGCCCTCGCCTACGGCTCGGGCTAGCAATATCATCTCGGCTGTAATTTTCAACTTACTGCACTTATATCATAATGTACTATTACGGATTGAATATAAATTTGTTCGTAAAAATCGAAATTTCAAAGAAAGGTATGTTGTGCTTATGGAAGTGAGGTCGATATAATATTATATTGGATACGTTTTTTTTACTTGTTACTTTTGCACTTATTTTGGTACACAAACTATTATATCGTAAGTTAACCATGAAAAAGCATAGGCAATTGTACACTACGAGATTAGTCCAAATATCAGCGCCACCTTGAGAAACTAAACGTGACTTTCTTACAGTTGGCGCTAACGGTATATAACGGTATTTAATCCTCAACATCCAATACAAAGACTTGCAATATGGAAAAATATATAATATATATAACGGTATTCAATAACACACTATTAACTCCAAAATACCAATAGATAACAATTTTACATGAACCACTGGCCACATACCAGAACGTTTAATCGAAACTTAGAGGATGGAAAATCAAAATCAAAAGATGATTGAAGTATTTTTTTAAATTATCATAGTGATAAAAACATCATGTAATTCAATTAAATAAATAATCTGTGTTTTTTTTATGTCGCGTATGTAAATCGATATTTCTTATTAATAACTATTTGTATATTACGTGTTTACTAGTTTATATGTTTCTCAATATGTAATCCAAGGAGTAGCCAAGGTTTTTTGTAGCAGTATAACTCCTTGTGAAAGGGAAGTACTGCCACCTTACCTATTTCTGCCGCTACGCCGTAATGTGAGCGTAGCTGCGTTTCGGTTTTGAAGGGTAAGTAAGGGTGCTGGTGAAATTACGGGCACATGACACTTGTCAAGTTATATCTCAGGGTGACGGGCGCAGTGGCAGTGCCTCTCAGATCTTTGTAATTTAAAGTTCTGAATGACACAGCAACTGTTATGTTAAGGCGTGTCGCTTACCACCAGACCCACGACATGTTCGTGTCATAAAAAAAACTAATCCATTCCATTAACTATATCAATTTGGACTCCGTTGTAGGTAAAATTAAGCTGTAAATACTGGACAGAATAAACGAGCGCGTAAGACTAATGGGAGTAGAGGATGTGACAGAGGTATGTTGAGATCGTAAACAAGCGGAGGTTCTTAGCTTACTCTACGGAGCTGGCGTGATGGTATTTACGCGTATATACTATGTATGCAGGTGGCCCATGGCTATGCGATACGGAGGAAAAGTACTTTAAATATTGTAGACAAGATGTTTTGCTTCATCGATACATTACTTTATTTTTAAATGTAATATTTTTTAAATATGTCTAACAATTTTAGTAACAGTAGAGCTCCTTGTGAAAGAGTTCGTCCGGGGAAGTACTGCCTCCTTACCTATTTCTGTCGCCTAGCAGTAATGTCAGCGCTACTGTATTTGGGTTTTGAACGGTAAGGGTGCTGGTGAAATCTGTCTGTGCTTGACAGGCACATGGGACTTATCAATTTATGTCTCAGGGTGAAGGGCGCAGTGGCAGAGACTCTCAGATCTTTGCGATTTAAATGAGTGGCACTGCAACTGTTATGGACAGGCGTGACGTTAACCATCAGATGCACGACTTGTACGTTCCTTCACTTCCTATCATAAAAAAATCGTTAGGCAACCACGGCTTCCTGAATTGTTTTAAAAAAAAGAAATGCATTATTACAAAAATCCATCATTATAAAAATACTAACGATTTTTTTTACTAATACTAGTAGTAAATATCATCCAAAGCAATAACAATTATATAAAGAGAAAACCATAGACAATGTCACAAAAAGGAACATCGTACCGCTATTTCTCATCTGGATACTTTGTACCCTCTTATGTGCGTACCCTTTTAGTACGGTACACACTCGGAGAATCCATCGGGATAGAAATAAAATTTAACGTTAACGCATTCAATCGTATCACGTGGTTAACATTGTAGCTAAACAGATAGAAAATGGAATAGCCTCTTTAGTTGAATTAATCATATGAAACAATAATTTATAGTTTCAAATGCTCACCTACTGTCTAGAGATTCAGCGGTAAAAAGAAATGTAATTGTTGTGATCAGATCAACACCCAATTCTTTGTTTTATAATGTTCACATTGATTATATTTAATAATTTCTTAAAATATATTTCTTCTTATAAACCGTAAGAATGGCGTGATATGTTACGAGTTTTATATTTTGAGTACAAATGTGTATTATTTCGACATGGGCTCGCACCTCTGATTTTCTCGACATTTTATTCATCATTCGTTAATCATCGACCCATTTATACGTCCCAGTGCTGAGCACGGCTGCGTGGCGGACTATAGCCTAAACTCACGCCTTCTCGGAATTTATATGGCAAATTGAAATTGAAATTCACCATGAGCTTTTCAATGAAGAAAAATATCTTGATGAAACCTGCAGTCGTAGAAGCTTCACAACCCTCGGAAAACGTGTGAAGTCCCCAACTCCCTTTGGGCCAGCGTCTTAGGTCTAAACCCTCGCCTGAGGGGAAACCCGTACCTTGCAGTGGGACGTATAAATGACTTGATGATGATGACGACAGAAAAATAGTTTTATACAGTACACACACACACACACACACTAACACACACTCATAGCACCGCACTAGGGAAACCCTGTATCTGCTGCAGTCCACCATGGTAATCGTTCCGCCACGGAGGCAGTTATTAAGTTTGTATTGAGTTTTCCTTAGAATATTGTCGCAAGTATAGATATAACAGTAGCAGACAAACAATAAATAACGTATTTCCTTTCGTTGGCAGTGCTGATAAGGGTTGATTTATTTCTAGGAAACAATTCTACTTACTGGTCACCAATCAACCGAAAGGTCAACGGAAACCTCTTTATTTGTCACTTACGTCTTGGATTACGTTATCTGTTATTGAACGTCACATTATTAATAAAAATGGAAGTAAATTAATTTGCTAATCCACGAACCCAGTGAAGGTTAAATCGCGCAAAATAGCTGCGCTTGTGTTGAATATTTGTTAACCCTCCCTCCCCGCATAAAATTAATAATACAAACGCAACTACAGTCACAAACACTACCACGAAAAATATACCCGACACCGTTTTCGCCTTTCCACGACGGCTGGGGCTGTTGATTGCTCGACACTCGACCGAAGAAGTGTTTTTTATTAATTTTTCTTAATTTTCATTAATTTATTTTAATAATCACTTTTTTTTTAAATATCTTCCTAATGAATCATGTGTATTTGAGATAGACCACTTGTGAGTCTTCGATTAGCATTTAAGGAGTATACAAGTTGGCACTTCCCACGATGATCTTGTTTGTTA
Source organism: Hyposmocoma kahamanoa (assembly GCF_003589595.1). Classification (NCBI taxonomy): domain Eukaryota; kingdom Metazoa; phylum Arthropoda; class Insecta; order Lepidoptera; family Cosmopterigidae; genus Hyposmocoma; species Hyposmocoma kahamanoa. Next base: position 1,537,852 of record NW_020653719.1, on the reverse strand, counting down.
TAGAATTCCGTTTAGAAATTTGATCTGCAACACAGAAAAGGTAGAAGAGATAATGAGGAATTATATTATTTAACTTAATATTTGTTTATAGATTGAGCGACACTGATTGCAACGTAGCCAGTCTCATTCCATTTAGATAATTGTAGATTGAATAACACAGGTAGAATACCGAACGCTACTGACTCTACATATAAACGTATTTGACTTTATCCTCGACAATATTTTTATCAAGAATAGAATACATGGTAAAATACAATACATCTTTTCATTTTAACACAACATAATAGTAAAGAAAAGATTCAAGATATCCTCGCCCGTGTCTTGAATAGGAGTAAATGTGATATGTACGAGTACAATATGTTTTCATGCCAGACAATGGTCGCTCTCTCGACTTGTCATCCCGGCTTGATGGTGACTACCCATAAAAAGACATTGTTGTCTTGAGCATTAAGGATGTAGTAGCTTTATTTTAAAAGGTAGTGTTATTGGGGTGTGATACTACATAGATTGAGAGAACAAGTTTTTATTGATATTGCCTTTTTTAACTAGATAGTTGCAAAATTGTATGTAAAAAAATACAAAGAAATAATTTAATGTCAATTTGACAAAGAGCATGAGAATGAGTGATCCTATGGGGAAATAGTGTAGATACATCAAGTGTATTTACGGTCCAAAAAAGCTCGTTCGAATCTAAGTCAATATATATCAAACCGACAGCTGTAAACCTTTCTTCCAGCAACACAAAATTGTCACTCTACCTTGCACATACATATACAGGAAATATGTAAGTTCGTTTGAAAGAACTTACGTGTCCCAATCACTATTCACGGTACAACGATTCTCCGAAGCAACAGTAGCCATGCGTCCAGTTTTATTAAAAAAAGAAGCAATCATCCACTTAGGCGATTAACATAGCCTCGCGACGGAGCGCGCCACGCGGAATCACGCGCGCGGTGGCGGAGACGCATATCTGCGTCAACGCGCGGTTTAATCATAGCTATAGGGGAAAAGGGGAGATTTGGTGTGGGGGCGTGGTTCGTGTCGCCTGGATATGAATGTAAAAATTAGAGTGAAAACAAACATTTTAAAACCAGTGAGATAACATTCCACCGGCTATTTGCATTTTTTTTACCATTTCTATTATTATTCAATGTTTTCTTTTTGTCTCCATAGAAATTTCTAGACTCAAATATAGTGATATTCATTTACGATGACTGATGTTTATCGATAATAATTTTTTACTGAAATGTCTGAATTTCTTACTATGATTTTTGTAATTAAAGTCCCTAAAATATCGAAGCGAAAAGCATTCACATTAAATTGATTTCTTTTATTTTAGTATTATTATTACTAAACATTTTATTTCGAGTAACTTTAACACAACTCATATTTAAAATTGAAATATTGGTTTTCTTATTACTATTTCTGACTTTCCATAGCATTTGCTATGGAGAGTGTAAAGTTTCAATTGCATACAAGCTAAAAAGTGGCGACATCGGTACCTGATCTTACATAGCGTCATTACATATCTCCCCTTTTTTTCTATATCTATGGGTTTAATGTGCGCAGGGGCAGCGGTTTAGCGGCCCCGCGTCACTTAAAGTACTCGCTTCGCAGTTGATCGCCGTAGTGATTGTATATGTAGCCGAGATCTTTCTTTGACAAGAATGGTTATTAATACAGACTCATTCAGGACGCTGCAATTATACTGTATATTTGGTTTTTGTTTACTCAAATAAAAATATACCGAAGATGTTGGATACATCACTTTTTTACGAACTAGATCGATAAATGGATAATTTGAACTTCATTACAAAGATTTAAGAAAATATGAAGATAAATTTGGTCGATTTTCAATAGCAAATATAAATTTATCGACGGCGAGATCTATTGTAGAAAACTGAACATGTCCTTAAGCTTAAAAATCTGCCCGGTAGTGCGGAGCGCAGTGTGCCATACCCTGCGGTTCGCCGCACTCCTAGGCGCAGGGGCGCGGTGAAACCGCGTGTGTCGCGTTCCCGCGCGGAGAAGCGTTGTCAGTATGTTCGACGGCGCGTGTTTTCCATACAAACTGAGGTATTCAGTACAACGTTAAAAAACGCAGCTCCGCGCTCCGTCGCGGGGCGTGGTGCAGTGTGATAATCGCTTTAGAGACACTTTGTACGCGCGCCACTTTGGTTGGTTTGGACTCATCTCGAAAAATCCATACGCTCGATTGCTGCTTTGTTTTGGGATCGTAACTATAAATCCATGTTTCTCCACCTATTACTATATCCCACACCAAATTTGACGCCCCTTTGTTGAATCTGGTAAGCATGGCATTGCACCAAGTGACGTGATCCGTTTTTTGAGCCTCAGTCAAATTGTGTGGGATCCACCGAGAACACAGCTTTTTCACACCCAAATGTTTGTGTAGTATTGATTGTATTTGACTCATGCCTATGCCTAAAGATGCCCGAATCTCACGGTATGTCACATGCCTGTCTGTTTTGATCATACAGCGCACAGCATCGATATTTTTGTTGATCACAGAAGTGGACGGGCGACCATCACGAAATTCGTCACTGAGATTCACACGACCGCGTTTGAATTCTGCAAACCAACTATAAATAGTCGTCTTGCATGGCGCTTTATCGCCAAAAGCAGTTTGTAGCCGAACGAAGATTCGCTGAGCTGTTAAATTACACTTAAAGTCGTAGAAAATCATACTATGAAAATGTTTACGAGTTAAATTCATGGTGACGTAGATAACCAATTTCGAAAATGAAGCCACAATGTAAAAACAAGTGACAGTCAGATGAAACAAACTGTATTCTACAGCAAAGAGTTCCATTTTCAAATGTTGATATTACTTTTTAAATATTGTTTATGTAAGTGGCCAGTTCCGGAAACTTATAGTGCGCCCTAAGTATATTTACAAAGAGCAACCGCTACAATTTCTTACACATTCTTCTCAGGAGAATCTGCGAAGGAGCGGTAGAGTTAATCAATATGACGATTTCAAGTGTAACTTCCCTGTCAATGAAATAAAGATTAATTGGTTTTGACCCAAACCTTGATGATAAATTTAGCTCTTTATTCTCTATTGCAAATAAACTGCACGTAATACAAGTTTATGTTTTTACCTTCATGTTTTTATCGTGTTACGGTTCAATAATACTCTACTAAATTTACATGTATTAGAAAAGTACAGTAGACACAAAAGTTGAATACAAAGTCTCTACAGTAACAGAAAGAGCAGTATTATTTTGTAAGAATATTATAAACTGGTAATCGCTATTACCGCATGCCTTTGAATATTTTTATTAATTTAATTTATCAACAAGCATGTTTAACAATTACCCTTTATATAATAAGGCCCTTCTGTAAAATGACAACTTTACAGGGAAGAAGTTTAAACATTCTACGGAATAAATTAGTTAATAACTTTTTATGTATATAAGAGAGTTATAGAATTTCATATATGTATTTCGTAGTATTTTAATCACTTTCATGTGATAAAAGCGTTTTTGACGTATGGCCACATGTGACTTTATTACAGAAAAGGTACGATCGTATGTTGTATACTATTTCGTTTTTATATCATATAGGTAACAAGCATGTATTTGGTAGAGGTGAGTGGCGGTGATAAATCAACCCTTATCAGGTGTGCACACGAGAGGAAAAAGGTGTAGCAATTATTCCGCGTCCGTCGCGTGGACGTCTGATAATAAATAAACACAGAATTACACGTCAAGCGCGTGGAATCATATGCATTACGTAACAAAAATGGCGGACTTTAAAAATGTTTACGTGGTGTCATTTGGTATGAATACCAGCGTCATAGCAATAAGGCCGTGATAGCCTATTTATATATTAGGTTTGACCTACCGCCTCCCAAATAGAGGCCATGGGTTCAAATCCGGGCTCGCACCTCCTAGTTTCTCGGAACTTTACCATGACCTTTTCGCTGACGAAACCTGCACGTAGAAGGTTCAAAACCCGCGGAAAACGTGTGAAGTCTCGAACCCGTTATACGAACCGCATTGGGCCAGTATGGCGGACTAAGACCTAAAACCAATATTTAAGAGGAGATTCGTGCGCAACAGTGGGACGTACAAATAGGTTGATGGTGATCCGCGTCATCGTGTGACGTACTGTGTATAATACAAAATTATGTCGGACTTACTAAAACGGTTGTATGTTTCCACGGCGCCGTAAAAGAACAATCATAAACAGAACAAAAAATACTAAGCCTAATGAATCACTTTACTGTAAATCAATACGCTTTATTTAGATAATCTCAGTACAGAGTACTAAAAAACCGACCTCAAAAGTACGTGGAATAACGTCTATTTGCATAGTTTTGTTGAAATATGGGGATGTTTAGTTCGCCACTATACAGGACTTGACACAAGAGATAATAAAAATCGGTTCTCACTATTCAAGGTATACTGAGAGAAAAAAATGCCTTGTATTGGAGAATAGCAAAACTAACCATTAAAATAATTGCTCCTTAAGTAAAATTTAGGCGGTATTTATAAAAATGAATGTTCATGCGTGATCAACCACCCATAGAGGTGGATGATGAAATCTGAATGTAAAAAATGTTATGCTGCCTATAAGGCCTCAGTCGAAACTAGTATTCCTAAAAATATAAAGTAGGTACTTCTGGTCTTACATTAAAAACCGCAAAACTAAAGCAGGTATGCCGTCCAATATGTTTTATGGGGTTCAACTTCAAGTAACCCTCAAGAAATCTGTGATCTTTTCTCAATTTTTTTCAAATCTGTCTACGAACCGTCTACCTTTGATCCTACCACCTGGTCACCTCCACCGACATCTGATTGTTCTGATCTTTGTGATTTGTTGGAGGACTTATATTTTTGTGATGATGTAATAAAAACTAGACTGAAATCTCTTGATTCTGCTAAAGGTCCAGGTCCTGATGGTATACCGGCAATATTCATCAAGCGTACTGCTGAGCAGCTCTGCATTCCACTTCACATAATATTTAATAAATGTATTAAGGAAGGTTTCTTCCCTCCTATCTGGAAATCTGCTCAAATAGTACCCATCCACAAAAGTGGTACTATACGCAACATTGAAAATTATCGGCCTATATCCATCTTGTGTACTCTGTCAAAAGTTTTCGAAAGATTGGTTCATGATGAAGTCTATAGTAATATAAAAAATGCAATCACACCTGAACAACATGGCTTTGTCAGGGGTAGGTCCACAATAACAAATTTACTATTATTTACAAGTTTCTTATTTGAGAGTATGGATAAACGTGTTCATGTGGATGCTGTTTACACGGATTTTCGCAAGGCCTTTGACAGGGTGGATCACGAAATATTACTGAATAAAATTGCATTCAATGGCATAAGAGGTAATTTATTGCGTTGGTTCGCCTCATATGTATATAAAAGGACACAGAGAGTTGTAATTAATGGTTTTCGGTCAAGTGCCATTGAGGTTACCTCCGGTGTGCCTCAGGGCTCTATCTTAGGACCATTGTTATTTGTAATATTTATTAACGACATTAATACTTGTTTTATCAATACCAAATTTTTGTTATATGCAGATGATCTAAAGATTTATAGACCCATTATGACGTTAAATGATTGTAAGATGTTCCAGGAAGATATTCTTCGGTTGGGTTTGTACTGTAAAAATAATAAACTGCAGCTAAGCATTCCAAAATGTAATGTAATTACTTTTACCAAAAATAAAAATAAAATTACTTACAGATATACTCTCTGTGATCAAGTTTTAAATATAGTAACCTCTCTGCGTGATCTTGGACTTATTCTTGACAGTAAATTGCATCTTGATCTTCACATAGAATCAATTAGTAGCAAAGCTTTTCGTATGTATAAATTTGTTACTAGAGCTGGGTCTGATTTCACTCAATCCTCTACATTTATCTACTTATATATATGTCTGATCCGATCACAACTTGAATATGCTTGCTCTATCTGGGATCCATTTTATAAGAAATACAGCGATGACATTGAACGAATTCAGCGCAAATATCTCCGTGCCATTAGTTTTAAACTGTATAGGACATGTAATAAATCTTACCACGAACCGTTGAAGTTCTTTCATATTCAGGATTTGCAGTCAAGGCGTACTCTCCTTCAAGCAATGACCTTACATGGAATGTGTCACAGTGTGTTTGATTGCAGTGAGCTAACGAATGCCCTGTGTTTTTCGGTGCCGAGAAACACGCATATGCGAAGCTCTCGTCATTATGGACTATTTGCACTTACGTCCTGTAGGACGAATTCTGGTATACGCGCTCCTCTAAGGCGACTATTTCAAAATTATAATGAGCTATTGTTGGAAGTTGACATTTTTGATCTGTCTAAATACAAATTTAAGAGGGCGGTTACTGAAGCATTAGGTATATAATCTTTTATCCCAGGGCAAATAATAATAATAATAATAATAATAACGCTCACACTCAACATAGCCCCGCACTAGGGAAACCCTGTGTCGCGGGTGCCATGGACACACACATAGACAACCACAAATTACACCCAAACTCACGAGAGAAATAAATGTAGGCCATACAAATATCTCTCCCGGCCCGGGAATCGAACCTGGGACCTCTGCGTGGCAGTCCGGCATGGTAACCGTTCGGCCACGGAGGCAGTATGACACTGAGTGGATTGTAAAACTGTTTTTTTTTTAACTGTACTTAATAACGTTATTAAGTTTGTTTGTTTCTTAAACTTATTTTCTTTGTCGGCATTGTACTTTTAAAATTAATTTCTTTGTCAGCATTGTACTTTAAAAAAATTACACTAGCGATTATTATATTATATTCAATTAAAAATTTTATATTTTTGTAGTAATCTGTGGATGATGTGGTTGATTGTACTATTAGTTAAACCGATATTCTTATTCTGTATAACTCACCATGTACAATTGTTTGTCATTCCTCAATAAATAAATAAAATAAACAAAAAATGATTTTCATCAAAATGAAATGGTGGAAGTCTATCTCCACAGAAAGAAGGTATCACCACAGTGGTCACTGTGGAGATACCTCCTTTCTAACAAAACAAGAATCATGAAAATCTGTTCACAAATGCCGGAGTTATCGCGTAACATACATACAAATAAAACATACAGCCGAATTGAGAACCTCCTCCTTTTTTGAAATTGGTTAAAAATATAAGTGTAATACGATAGCATGAACGATTTGTGGCAAAATTTTTGGCACGGGCCTTCATAAAATCGTTTCAGATGATATTGCAGAATAGATTACTTATTATTACTAAAGAATTGAGAAAACATTATTAGCTTAAGGACGTGGTTCTCAATCCGACTGCATGTTTTTTTATGTATGTTACGCGATAACTCCGGTATTTGTTAATCGATTTTCATTTTTCTTTTTTGTTGGAAAGAGGGTACCTCCATACTGGTCCCATTTAATTTTGAGGAAAATTATCCACCTCTAGGGGTGGCTGATCACGCATGAACATTCATTTTTATAAATGGCGCCAAAATTTTACTTAAGGAGCAATTATTTTAATGATTGGTTTTGCTATTCTCCAATTCAAGGCGTAATTCTCTCTCAATATACTTTGAGTTTTGAGAACCGATTTTTATTATGTCCTGTGTCAAGTCCTGTATAGTGGCGAACTCGGGGATATTCCAATAAAACTTGGCAAATAGATGTAATTCGACGTACGTTTGAGGTCAATTTTTTTTTTCTCTGTACCGAGATTATACAATATGAAAACAAATATGATTAATCAGATGCCAATTAAATGCTTCCATATATGAAAATAAGAAAATAGCCCTACCATAAAACAAACTAACACTTCTATGAGAAGAACATATTAAGTTCTAAAAGTAACATTGACACACGTGCTGGATCCATACCTAGTAGGTAATACAACACGATGCATATGAAAAGTATGTTGAAATTTATTTAAAACAAGTAACCTAATATTGCAATTAACCACTGCAAAGATTTTCACAGTTAAAGGTTGACTATAATTTATAGTTATTAAGAATTGGAGTTAATTTTGAATAATTTTTCACAGATGCGGCGAGGGCGAGTGCGGGGAAATAAGGCGCGGCGGCGGAGGTGAGCCTTAACATAGAAACATTAGTAGATTATGTATGGAAGCTCTTTGACGTAGAATGTTTAACACAGTATGTAATTTGGTACATCTGTTATATTTATACTTTCGTGGCCAATAGACAGTCGTTTAGTAGCTGTAGAGCTGCTTGTGAAAGTGTTTGTCTGGGAAAGTACTGCCAACTTACCTATTTCTGCCGTCAAGCAGTAATGTGAGCATTACTGAGTTCCGGTTTTTAAGGGATAGGGCGCTGGTGAAATTACAGGCGCATGGGACTTGTCAACTTATGACTCAGGGTGACAACTGCAGTGGCAATGCCTCTCAGATCTTTTTCTGTACACATAGGGCGCACTATAAGTTTCAGGAACTGGCCATTTACATAATAAACAATATTTAAAAAGTAATTACTCTTTGGCTGTAGAATACAGTATGTTTCATCTGACTGTCACTTGTTTTTACATTGTGGCGTCCACGGAAGTTTATGTGGTCTGTGGTGGCGTCATTTTAGAAATTGCTTGTCTACATCACCATGGATTTAACTCGTGAAATTTTTCGTAGTATGATTTTCTACGACTTTAAGTGTAATTTAATTCGCTCGGCTTCAAATTGCTTTTGGCGATGAAGCACCATGCAAGACGACTATTTATAGCTGGTTTGCAGAATTCAAGCGCGGTCGTGTGAATCTCAGTGACGAATTTCGTGATGGTCGCACGTCCACTGCTGTGAACAACAAAAACATCGATGCTGTGCGCCGTATGATCCAAACAGACAGGCATGTATTATACCATGAGATTCGGGCATCTTCAGGCATAGGCATGAGTCAAATACAATCAATACTAAACAAACATTTGGGTGTGAAAAAGTTGTGCTCTCGGTGGATCCCATACAATTTGACTGAGGCTCAAAAAACGGATCGCGTCACTTGGTGCAATGCCATGCTTACCAGATTCAACGAAGGAACGTCAAATTTGGTGTGGGACATAGTAACAGGTGACGAAACATGGATTTATTGTTACGATCCCAAAACAAAGCAGCAATCGAGCTTATGGGTCTTGCGAGATGAGTCAAAACCAACCAAAGTGGCGCGCGTGCAAAGTGCCTCTAAGCTAATGTATGATTGCTTCTTTTTTAAATAAAACTGGACACGTGGCTACTGTTGCTTTGGAGAATCGTTGTACCGTGAATAGTGATTGGTACACGACCATTTGTTTGCCGGAAGTTATTGACAAACTCCGTAAAAATAACCGTAAACGCCGTATAATCTTGCACCACGACAGTGCCAGTTCTCACACGGCCATACAGACAAATGAATTTTCGAAGGTGAACAACGTTGACGTTATGAGCCGTTCCGCGTGCAGTCCCGACCTGGGCACGTTGTGACTTATTTATTTCCATAAATTAATAACCAGTTACGCGGTCAACGATTTTCATCCCCTGAAGGGGCTGTCGAAGAGTATGAAAAATATGTTTCAGAGATTGTCACGGAGGAGTGGCATAAATGTTTCGAGTTCTTAGGTTTTCGCGATTGTTACACATAGGAATGAAACTATTTTTCCGGATTTAAATCGCGTATATTTGTTTTTTCAAACAAACCGACGTTTCGGGCCCTTTACAGGTCCCATGGTCACGGTTGACTGAGGTGGTACAGTCTTCAACCAGTTATGTCTAATATTAATGCAAACCACCCTATTTTTTCACTATAGTTACAATAGTTATTAATTAAATACCTTATTTTTAATTTTACAAAGAAAACATTCCAATTTACGCTACATTAAGTTTTACAAATTATTTTATTGAATGAATTTTTTTATTAAGTTTAATTTATTATTAATTATTAATAGAAATTAGAATAAATTAAAACATATTAATTAGTACTGCAGTCTTATGTCTGTTTGGGATTTTGAAAAAAATGAAAAATCCCAAACAGACAAGTTTGGTTGAAGACTGTACCACCTCAGTCAACCGTGACCATGGGACCTGTAAAGGGCCCGAAACGTCGGTTTGTTTGAAAAAACAAATATACGCGATTTAAATCCGGAAAAATAGTTTCATTCCTAGGCATAAATGTTTTCAAAATTGGTTCATTCGTATGAAAAAGTGCATTAACGCTAACGGAGAATATTTTGAGAAACAATAAATTAATTTCTAACCATTTATAGTATTTTTTTATTATTCATTCCGGAAACTTATAGTGCGCCCCACGAAAAACTCTGAGTGACACTGCAACTGTCGTGGACAAGCGTGTCACTTACTTCTAAAAAAAAAAACATTGTATGAGTTGATACCTTTTATGACTTCTATGGTCGAGTGGCGTTCATGCACACTGGTTTTCATGGTATAGCCATCTCTGAGGTCCCGGGTTCAATCCCTGGCTGGGGCAATATATAAACTAACTTTTTTATTATTGTCTCGGTGGGTGTTTGTGGTAGCATCGTTGTTTCCGATATATTTTTCTTATTTATTTTTATTTTTTTTATGAAACGAAGTGACGGGACAAACAAGTCGTGTGCCTGCTGGTAAGCGACAAGCTTGTCCTTAGTAGTTGCACTGCCACTCGGAGCTTTAAATCGCAAAGAAGATCTGAGGAGCACTACCACTGCGCTCATCGTCCTGTGACATAAGTTGACAAGTCCCATGTGCCTGTAATTTCACCATCACCCTTACTCTTCAAAACCGGAACGTAGTAATACTCACATTACTGCTTATCGGCAGAAATAGGTAAGGTGGCAGTACTTCCCTGCACGAACTCTCTTACAAAGATCTCTACTGCTACTTAATCCATAACACAATTGCTTTTGTTGCTACTTTGGAGCCAGTGCAACGTATGTGTTGTATTATTATAAATATATACTGAGTCCTCAAGCAACAGTCACTAGAAAAGCTTTCTGTACATAAATCATGAAAAAGAATGTTTGTCGGGTAGTCCCACCTGGCTTAACAACGCTCTAGTTCAATATTGACAAATCGAAAACGTCCGCATTGGACGTCCGTAAAAGGGTTTTGCAAGTAACTATAAAATTTTAGTGACTAAAGTCTTGCAGAAATACATACGAATAAGCGCTACAACATGGACATTAAAGAGCATTTATCCCGCCCGTACTCATTGGAAGCGTATCTCATTATGTGAAATGATTTCAGGGGTGGATCTAGGGCATAATTAACATTTTTTTTTTAATAAAAATAAGTGCGCATTTGACCTACATCTCACCTGATCAAAAGTGATGAATGAGGTCGACGATGTAGCATGCACACCTAAATAATGCCACAACAAGTCCGCAGGTAGGGAATTCCACTCTCTTTAGCGCTCGCCATATAAATGTGGACGCGAAACGCTTCGTGTGAATCCTGGGAATATCCACAACATAGAGGTGGAATCCCAGCCCACGTCTAGTCCCCCGATGATGAAAAAGGGAAGGCGGAATCAAATTATTCTATTCCATCGCACACTCTCCATGATATATCCTGTAGAATACTGATAAGCAGGCAACTCTACGACGGTGTTTAAAGCTCTACAACTTCGCCTCTACTAATTTGGAGTCACATATAAGCTTCTTGCCACGCTTGTCGATTGAATCCAAGGTAGCCAGTTGGTATTTAGCAGAGCCATCCCACAAGTGGCTGCAGTACTCCATACACGACCGAACTTGTGCTTGGTACAGCTGAAGCAACTGACCCGGTGTAAAGTAACGCCTCACCTTGAAAAGGATGCCAAACTTTCTGATTGCATTTTTAGGCCATAGATTCAATATATCTGCCGAAGTTCAGATTGGACGACAGATCCTTTCCAAGTAGCTGGAAACGGTCGGCCATCGGTATGGATATATCACAAAAAGTCGGAGTCAGGTGAAAGGGACTCCGTTTTGTGGAGAATAGACACGCCTGCGTTTTGGTAGCATTAAATTTGACAAGATTGGCATCGCCCCAATCGGAAACTGCTTTAAGTGTTAAATTCGAACGACTAACCATGAACTCTCGACATGACTGGATTTCTTCTCCATTGACCCTTGTATTGGTCAAGTACCTCTCCACAACTGTGCTGTCATCAGCATACCCAAACGATTTATTTATACTCGAACACTATTCATTTTCTTTTGAAATACTTTTTAAATTAGGGAATAAATTTCTTACAAATCGACATTTACTCGCTAATTGGTAAGTAGTATTTGCCTAGTAAATTTTATTTTCGAAATAGTGTTGTTTTTATTTATTAGCACAGTTATTCGGCAAAAATAAGATTTTTATTTTTTTATTTATTTATTAATAAACAGGCACAAAAAGAACTTAAATCTAGGCTGATAACGGTGTAACAAAAACAATTTTTGTTTTACTGTACACCGGCAAATAAATTAAAAATTACAAACTAAACAAATAAAAAAAATAGCAATAAAGAAAAATACAAACAAAAAATAATATTAATAATTACACTAACATGACTCATTTGTACTATTACCTAACTAAATTCTTGCTACTTAAATTGCAAGTAAAATAACAATAACGAAAAATAAAAAGCAAAATGTGGGTAGGTTTCAATCCCATCTGCTGTTTCTAGATTTACAATATTCACAGTGCACCAATACATCAGACATTCCAGAGTAATTTTTTTGTAGGCATAACACATGGAAATATTTTGTTGCGTTCTTAATTTAATTTTTTATTACACTTTGAGTTATTTAAAAAAAGACTGTTTTAGTTTATGTTTAATGTTGTGTTCATTAATTTCAGTTTTGAATTGTACAGGTAGTTCTATTTATTAATTTAGGTACTTGATATTATAGCAATTGTTTTCCATATAAATTTTTATACTTTGGCATTTTTAATGTAATTTTTGACGCACATCGTGTGTTTAGTTTTGGTATAAACATATTTTGTAAATTTAGATTGTAGAAGTTTTCCAAAAGCAGAATGTATAAGACCTGATCGTGTATGGGGTATAATTTTGAAATGACGTAATAATTCTAAGTCGTTATTTTGATATTTATTTTTAATTTTGCTAAGCAATTTTTAATTTAAGTTTTAAGAATTCTCACTTGCAGTCTATATATGGGATCAAGTTGCGATTTACAGGTTCTAACATGACTACTAAGTCCATAATATATTATTGTTTCACCTAGAGCCTTATACAGGTCGAATAAGGAATTTTGTTTTTAACAATAGCTAATTTTGCCGCGTAATTTATCACTGACGTAATTAATATGCTCATTCCACTTAAGTCTATTATCAATTATTAACCCTAAGTACCTTTGTTTGTCGACTACTTCAACAAATGTGCATGAGTAATTCTGTAAATTAGCATGGAGACATGTGTGATTCGGTTGTGAGATGAGGTCTTCTTTTCTGGCTAGAACCAATATACATTAACTTATTCTTGTGAGCTTTCAGCACAAGACCAACATCGTGAGAACATTTCGTCAGTAACGTAAAGTCCAATTGTTGATGTTTTAGGGCTTTGTTTAGGTCCTTGTTAGCTGCTATGAAGCACGTATCATCAGCAAACTGATAGATTTCGTAGTTCTTGATTAGATTGACTAAATCGTTCACGTAAATAATGTAGTGTAACGGACCTAAGACTGATAATTGCGCTGTGCCGTTAGAGACCATCATCTTTTTACTCACAGTATCCCCAATCTCGACAACATACGACCTATCCGTCAAATAATCTTGAAACCAATTACCTAGCGGGTCCTGTAAGCCGCATTCATTAAGCTTTTTAATAAGAGTGTCATGTTTCAAAGTGTCAAATGCTTTACTGAAGTCGATAAATACTACTAAAATATGTTTTTTATTATTGAGATGCTCATAGCCAGTATCAGTAAATTTAGTAAGAAGTTGTGTTGCACTTTTGCCTGATTGGAATCCGAACTGTTTGTCTGCTAATATGTTGTTATTTTTATAAAAAAAGTGTATTTGTTTGGAAATACTTTTTTCTACTATTTTATTTATGGTTGGGAGTATTGTTATTGGACGGTAGTTATCGTAACAACTTTGACTACCCTTTTTATGTATTGACCTTACTATTCCAGTTTTAAGATCTTGTGGATACGTGTCTTGACTGACAGATGAGTTGATAAGGCAAGCTATAGCTTCGGCTCATGTTGTCTATACCTGGAGCTTTAAGAGTCTTGAGTGATTTTATTTCTTTAAGGACACTTTTAACCGCTGCCTTTTGAAATTTACAAGACACATTCAATGCGGAAACATATTTATCCCTATCGAGAAGTTTAGTGTTGCATTTTGGGAAAATATTTTTAACACTATTAGTAAAGTTTTCAGGATATGTATTGGCTGTCATACGTATTAGTATTATTTTTTAACAATGCGTTTAAAGTAATAGTATCCGCTAAAATTTTAGCCCTACCAGCAATCTCGTTGAGAATGCTCCAGGATTATCTTTATTCATGGATATATCGTTCCGTATTTTTATATTTTTGGATTTATTTATTACTTTATTGGCATAGTTTCTAGATAGATATTTCATGTGTACTACGTATTTAGGTACTTTATTTAGTTGTATTTAAACCTGTAGGTCATATTTGAGACTGAGAGATAGCTGCTCTTTTGGATTTTAATGTTCAGTGTACAACGGACAGAACCGCAATAAAATCATAGTTTTTATACAAAAACTACATTTGAAATTGAAGTATCTCCTCAAATTTTACATTTTTTATATTAAATCACACTCCACATTACCCGGACCTGTAAAAGAGAATAAATTGGAGCCAACTATTTGTCAAACACTTGATGGCGAGTCGGGCCCCGAATCAATTCGCCTAAATTTAATTGCAATCTATTCGGAAGAGCAGAGCAAAGCCACTTGCGCACATTATCCTAAAAAAAGATAGTCTACGCTCTAGTAATTGAATGTCATTCCTTCGAATGGAGAGAAATCACAACATAATGATTATTTAATTTTCTTATTAAAGAAACATTGTTTTTCTACATAAATATTCTAATAGTAATAATAAATATTAATATTAGCTTATATATAGTCCCACTGTTAAGCACAGACAACTCTTCACAATGAGAAGGTTTGGATTGTAGTTCCCACGCGGGGGAGAACTACAGCCCAAATTGGATGGTTAATTATGTAGTAGGAGATTCTAATTATACTATTATACTTACAAAAATAGAATCAGTTATATTGTATATATAAGTTTAATACAAAAGTATCAAGTTTAATAAAGTTTGCAACATTATTCCGTGACAGGCGACTGGATATTGACAGGTCCCTGGTTGATGAGGGTCGCTAGCCTTTATAACAGACGATGACAATCGGTGGATTGGAGATCAGAGGCAGAATTTTATGTTTTATGTTGTGGCAAAGTTCAATATTGTACATATCCATTCTTATGATGTAGCGCTTTGACGCCTATTCCATATTTTGCGTGGTCGTATTTAGTATGAGTATGTCGCATATTGAGAATGAAAGTGACTTAATTGAAAAAATCAACAAAATGAGTTTAAATGGACAACTACCGTGAGATTCGGACATATTAACTAAATTGTCGGATAACACTTGAGTAGAATTTTTGCTCGATATGCTTTGATATCAAAACACATAATAAAAGAATATTCCATATACAACATTGTGGATCCTATCCTATCCTGTTTCGCCCTAAACTTCCTAATTTTGCGCTTATGCAGAAAGTAAGTATAATGTAATTACATCATACTTACTTTCTGCATAACTGTGATTTTAGTTAAAAACATATTTTTCGTGTCACGTACAACCAGTTCAAGCGAAAATTATTGAACAAGTCTCGAACACATGGGACTTGTCAACTTATGTCTCAGGAGGACAGATCTTTACGATTTAAAGCTCTGAGTGTCACTGCAACTGCTATGGACAGGCGAGTCGCTTAATACCAGGCGCACGACTAGTTCAATCTGTCACTTGTTATAATAAAAAAAGGTGGCGGAAAAGTAATTGCGCTGTTATCGTTTCGAAAATTATCATAATTTTTTTATAAACGCGACTTTATTCCTTAAAGGACTTTTAAGGAATAAAGTCGCGTATTATAATCAAAACGGCTTCACCTTGATAAGTCAAAGTCAAAATAATCTTTATTTCAAAGGTAAGCAAATTACACTTGAAATCGTCGTATTGATTAAATTCGACCAATTCAAGATTGCTTTGTCGCAACTTCGCACCGAAGTTACAGACATAAACAATAAATTCACGTTATTTCGAAAGGAGTTTGATGAAAAATCGATTGCTATCGACTTTCTCTCTGGATGCCAGGATGAACAGGTAGCAATCAACACTGAATTTAGACAGAAATTTAAAAAGCTGGAATCCTTCAACTTACCCTTACAGAAGAGTATTGGAGCTGACTTCGAGGGTAGCCCAAATGGAACAGCACTCCAGAGATTGCAACATCGAGATACAATGTGTTCCGGAAAGCAGGAGCGAGAACTTACTAACCATAGTGGACCAACCTTTACGTACCGTGTCGTGTGAGCTTCCTGAGTTAAGCATCCGAACAACACATCGTGTGGCTAAACTACAGCCCAATTCTGATCGTCCTCGCAGCATTGTGGTGAAAATGGCAACTCCCCAGACTCGTGACGCTGTCCTAGTGGCAGTTGTAAAATTCAATAAGTCAAAAAAGCGTACAGAAGACAAACTAAATGCTGCCCATCTTGGTTTTGCTAACAATCAACCTGTGTACGTGTCGGAACATCTAACCATTGCCAATAAAAAGCTGCACGCCGCCACAAAAGCTGCTGCGAAGAATAAGGGCTGTCTATGAGTATGTTTGGATCCGCAATGGTCGCATTTTTGTTCGGAAGAATAATGAAAGCCCATCCATGATTGTCAGGAACGAAGATTTTTTGAAAACACTAAGTTAAACTTTTTTTTATATGTATTTATTAAATTAATTTTAGCATGCTTGTTAGATAAATTATTTTAAATTCAGTCTTAAAATATATTATTAAAATGTCAGAGGGCTCAGAACTAAAACAGACATTTTGTATCTCGCTGTGCTATTAAATAGTTATGACATTTTGGTGTTGACCGAGTCATGGCTTAATGACACTGTTTTTGATAGGGAATGTTTCGATGAGCGATATGATGTCTTTAGAAGAGATAGGTACACTACATGCAGTAAGCAAAAGGACGGCGGAGGTGTCATAGTGGCTGTTCTCAAAAAATTCAATGCTTTGCGTAAATTGGAATGGGAATCTTACAATAAGGACTTATGGGTCACACTAAAGGTCTCGAACAAAAATCTCGCCATTTGTGCTGTTTATGTGCCTCTTCCACCATTGATTGCTGGCTTAGAATCATTGCTTGATAACATCTCAGAAGTCATTCACAATAAGTTGCCTAGTGACACCTCTACTCTAGTATTGGGAGATTTTAATCTTGGTGACATTTCGTGGTCCACCAATCTTGACACTAATAGTATTTTTCTGTCGTCGTTACCATCAGGCAGCTCTATTAATAATACATTGATTGATTCATTGGCATACAACAACCTTTTTCAACGCAACCTGGTACGCAATACTGGCAATAGAATTTTGGACCTTGTTTTGTCTAATACGCCAGATAGTGTTGTTGTGAATGAGGCTGAACAGTCCCTTGTAAATGTTGATCCTTTCCATCCGCCTTTGCTTATAGTTTTAAGAATATCATATTCCAAGAATATTAAACCTAAGTGGTCCACTTATTTGAATTTTATGGCGTGTGATTACAATTCTGTGCGAAGTGATCTCATTAAGGTAGATTGGTCTCAATTAAGTAGTGCTGCATTGAATATTGATGAAACGGCTGATCTATTCTATGAGACACTTTTTCAAGTAATCCGAAAACATACCCCATCCAGCTTTACCCGTGACAGTACATACCCAGTGTGGTACTCTAGACACTGATTAAGACATAAAAGAAAAAGCGAAATATCATAAAAAATTCAAAAAATATTGCAACCCATTGGATCAAGTAACATTCAGTATGTTGAGAACGAGATGTGACAATATGATAAAAGAATGTTACAAAATCTTCAAAAAAAAGCCTTGGATCACTTACAAGCTAACCCGAAATATTTCTGGAAGTTTTGTAAAGGTCGTAAATCCAATGAGTCCACCATCCCCCACGAGATGTATCTGGATAATTCCTATGTCACGGGTGGCCAAAATATATGTAACCTTTTTTCTAAACATTTTCAATCCGTTTATAGTGATTCCAATCCGCCAATTTTTGTAAGGGTAAAGTCAATGCTTATCAGCACAGTTCTCCTCTCAGTAATGTTGTGGTTTCTGAGGATGAGGTGCTCAAGCTTCTTGAATGTCTTGACTGTAACAAGGGGCCCGGACCCGATTTGATACCAGCTCACTTTTTTAAAAGCTGTGCTGAAGTTTCGTACAGACCACTTTGCATTATCTACAATAAGTACTTGCGACTTAGTATTTTTCCAAGCAAGTGGAATACAGCACACATCACACCTATTCACAAATCGGGTGGTTCGCAGGATGTTGCCAACTATAGACCAATCTCAATTTTATCTACGGCTGGCAAAATTTTGGAATCGCTCATGCAAAAAAAATGTACTTCCATATCAAAAACTTAATTAACAAAAACCAGCACGGATTTTTGCCACATAGATCAACTTCCTCGAATCTGGTGGCATATGTATCAGATTTATCAGATATTCTGGATGGGGGCGGTGAGGTGCATCCAGTGTACACTGACTTTAAAAAGGCGTTTGACCTCGTGCATCATGATGTTCTTCTTGACAAGATGGAACAGATGGGAATTCACGGTTCGCTGTTAAGATGGTGTGAATCTTACCTACGCAGTAGATCTCAGCTGGTTACGGTTCGTGGCTTTAGGTCCGAAGTGATAGCAGTGCCATCCGGTGTGCCCCAGGGCTCCCATCTAGGTCCCCTATTTTTTCTGATGTTCGTCAACGACATTGCTTTTTCATTGCATTCTAAATTCAAAATGTATGCTGATGACCTGAAGCTTTACAGAGCCATTGACTCGCCTGGTGATACCCAGTTACTTCAGGACGATCTTGACAGAGTCCATCTGTGGTGTTGTAATAATGCTATGATGCTAAACACAAATAAATGCCAACACATTAAGTTTACCAGGCGCCGGAGGCCTTCAGCAGCCACTTATTTTATTAACCATATACCTTTAACGGAGGTTACTTGCATTCGGGACTTGGGAGTCGTCATGGACGCTACCTTAAGTTTTCGTCATCATGTAGACTTAATTACCAGTAAAGCTTCAAGGTTGACTGGTTTTGTATCCAGACAAATGAAAATTTTTAACGAACCCACAATATCCATTTTAATATACAACAGCTTAATACGAAGTATTATGGAATACTTTTCCACTGTCTGGAACCTAGGATACCAGGTTCATTCTGATAGAATTGAACGTATTCAAAAACGTTTTCTCTATCATCTAACGTTTAATAATTTAAAGTCTAAACAGCTTTTCTCTTATGAGTCGCGTCTCTCTTACTTTAAAATGTCCTCACTCCAAAAGCGTCGAAAAGCCCTTGATTTGATGTTTTTTACAAACTTATTCATGGTATTATAGACGCACCTCATATCCTTGAGAGTTTGCGCTTGTCAGTCCACCGTCCCGGCAGCCGCCTACATAATCGTAAAACTTTCTCGCTTCCTAATTGTAAGACGAATCTTGGTCAACACTGTCCACTTTATAGTATGTGCTCCTCGTACAATGCTGTCAGATTTGATTTTGACATATTCTTTGGTTCTGAGGCCTCAGCTAGGAACTCAATTAGAAATTGCCTTAAAAACTAAGTGCACTATGTGTTTTTGTTATTTTGTTTTCTTCAGAGACAAGTGTGTAATCACTGTAATTTAATTAATATTATTATTTAAGCATTTATTTTCTCAATTCGCATGTTGTGTTCACGTCTAGTAGGGTACATTCTTCTTGTAACATAATATCAACCAAACACTTTTATCTGAAATTTGAATTGTATCCAGTTTCGTGAACCGAATTTAAAAAAAAGTACTCTATTGCTCATTCGTAATGCAGATTCCCCTGAGAAGAATGAGCAAGAAACTCTGAGGGTTATTCTTTGTAAATATGCATTTGAATACATTTATCAATACTATATTTAATTTAAAATTAAGGTCATAACATTTTGCTTAACTGGTGAAAATGAAAGAGATTTTATTTTAAGTCAAATGACAATAAAAAAGTACATTAAAAAAGTGACTATATAGCGATTTAGTTTTTGTAAATTATATTTTTAATTGTTAAATTTTAAAATATGCCTTAAACACACAAACAAAAATAATAAATTAAACAATGTGAAAACATCACACGAAAATGTTACAATTACAAATCTTATTTTATGTATTCCCATAAATTTGGAATTTAATGTAAAGGAAGATAAAGAGTTTTTTGTTCCAGCCTTGCAAAAAGCATTTGTGTTTTACTTACATATGGAGATGTATACAGATACCTATGTACGTAGGGCGCACTATAAGTTTCCGGAACTGGCCACTTACATAAACAATATTTAAAAGCAATTACAACATTTGAAAATAGAATTTCTTGGCGGTAGAATACAGTTTGTTTCATCTGACAGTCACTTGTTTTTACATTGTGGCGTCATTTTAGAAATTGGTTGTCTATACCACCGTGGATTTAACTCGTGAAAATTTTCGTAGTATGATTTTCAACGACTTTAAGTGTAATTTACCAGCTCAGCGGCTTCAAACTGCTTTTGGCGATGAAACACCATGCAAAACGACTATTTATAGCTAGTTTGCAGAATTCAAACGCGGTCGTGTGAATCTCAGTGACGAATTTCGTGTCAGAATTCAAACGCGGTCGCCCGTTCACTGCTGTGATCAACAAAAATATCGATGCTGTGCGCTGTATGATCAAAACAGACAGGCATGTGACATACCATGAGATTCGGGCATCTTTAGGTATAGGAATGAGTCAAATACAATCAAAACTACACAAACAATTGGATGTGAAAAAGCTGGGCTCTCGGTGGATCCCACAATTTGACTGAGGGTCAAAAAAGGATCGCGTGACTTGGTGCAATGCCATGCTTACCAGATCCAGAGAAGGGGCATCAAATTTCAAATTTTGGTTGGTTGGGACATAGTAGGTGGAGAAACATGGATTTATAGTTACGATCCCAAAACAAAGCAGCAATCGAGCATATGGGCCTTTCGAGATGAGCCGAAATCAACCAAATTGGCGCG
This sequence comes from Hyposmocoma kahamanoa, assembly GCF_003589595.1. Lineage (NCBI taxonomy): Eukaryota > Metazoa > Arthropoda > Insecta > Lepidoptera > Cosmopterigidae > Hyposmocoma > Hyposmocoma kahamanoa. The sequence continues at coordinate 1,516,562 of NW_020653719.1, read as the reverse complement.
CATGCAAAGTGCCTCTAAGCGGATGATTGCTTCTTTTTTTAAAAACACTGGACACGTGGCTACTGTTGCTTTAGAGAATCGTCGTACCGTGAATAGTGATTGGTACACGACCATTTGTTTGCCGGAATTTATTGACAAACTCCGTAAAATAACCGTAAACGCGTATCATCGTATCATCTTGCACCACGATTATGAAAGTTCATACGTTTCAGAGATTGTCACGGAGGAGTGGCATAAATATTTTCAAAATTGGTTCAGTAGTATGAAAAAGTGCGTTAACGCTAACGGAGAATATTTAGAGAAACAATAAATTCGTTTCTGACCATTTATAGTATTTTTTTCTTATTCATTCTGGAAACTTATAGTACTCCTCACGTATGTATTTTGCAATGTTATTTTTGTAGAAAGAAAATGGTGTAATCCGCAATGGGTACCCGAATAGGATACCTTTTATGGATTACACCTTGTCATTCGCAAAAAAGAAAAATGATTCGTACCTTTTCCGATAATTCTATTTACAAACGAACTGTATTGTCCCGCAGGGCCTGGACTGCCGGAAAGAAGAACACTCTGTATATGCATTGAGATGAAAAAGGACATCCGCTCTGTAAGGTATAAAAATCTTTTTACTACACCGTTGCAATATGTAATGTGAAAAAATATACGACGTATTACGACTTATTATATAGGTTCATATTGTGTTGAAGGAATCAGGGGGCGAATGGCTTTGTGGTTTGGCGCTGTCTTCGGTACAAAACAATAACCTCTTAATTTATGAGGCATCATACGATGAAAATGGTAGGTAGGGTAATATTAAAAAGCGACAAACACAATTTATAACTAGAAAGAACATCGTAAGTTGTATTGTCTCTGAAATACGAAGAACTCTCAACCATATGGTATAGTTTTTGTTACTGTATGGTAAAACTTGTAATTTTTTTTAACTACGGATTTAGCCACTATTAAACGAAATGGGAGACAATTTTCAACAAAGAATCTTAACAAGGCACCAAGTCTGCTAATATCAAATCATCTCACTTGTGTGTCCATAGGGTCTATTCCACTAGTCCCTACTAGCTTTCATCCCTGGTGGGGACAAGTGGACTTTTTTGCACTCTTCCCTACCACATCGTCACTGGTTGGGATAAGTGGAAGAGTGTCGATGACAGGATTGTGTACAATATTGCAATATATTTAATAAAATTGCAATATAATCTCAGTGAAGTCTCATTACAATTAGTAGTTTCAAGAAATCATCGAATCGCCCAAGTCACTATGAAATTTAAAGAAAGCGTGCAAAATATGAAACCTATAAATTTATATAAATGAAAGCAAGCTTTGTTATTTACAGCTCAAGTTGGGCGAGTAGGGCGCCCGTCACCGGCGAAGGAGACTTATTGGCGCGGATTGCGGGTAAGCTCACCATAATTTAAATTGATGAATATGGACGAATTCTCTTTTAAATAATAACCATTGTCTCCGTCACTATTAGAATTACTACATTACATTATTGCACCTAGTATGGTTGTATAAGAAATTGGTAGGTCAATGATAAGAAATGACAAAAGAGAAAAAGATATGCTGTAACAAATAATAAAATGACATAAAAAAGGTGCAATTATTATAAAACACTCCCTAAAAAATTATGTATTTATAAACACTATAGGTACTCACCAAAAGGCCTGTACTACTGTATAATTTTAATAGTAATCGATGTGAAACTTTTACTAAGGAAATGTAGATAATTTGTGATATATACGTCTTCTCGTTTCAAGAATTTTTCTGGCGAAATCGCCATTTTTTTGTATAATTTTTATAATAATACTAAAGTACCGTACATAGTTATTTTTACTTGACATTGGCAAAATCATTGATTATTTCGATGGGGCCATAACATTTAAAAGAAGAAGAAGATAGGAGTAAAGACGAATCAACCAAACGTAAGAATATTGAACGAAAAGGGAATTCGGGAACGATTCAAAATTAAAAAAAAACATGTGGCCAGAAACCAGAAAAGAGGATGAAGAGGTGAGATGAAGGAGGTTAGCGTCGTCACATGGTGACTAGGAATCGACCACTCATCCAGTATGCTTTATGACTGCATATTTACTGTACTGCTACTTCAGCATCAAGTATTGCGACTATTGCAAAATACACGTTTACGCCGATACGCGAGGTGACGCAAGTCGACAAGTGGGTCCAACCCTAATATGGTCCTATTGCTAAAAAGACTACCACATTTCACTAATGAGTATTACAGGTTCGGGATATTAAATGTGAATAATGTCGTATCATAGTTTTAGGTTGAGTTAGACTAAGACCTTGGAGGTCGAATATCTATTCTAGTTAGATCGATTCATAAATATTTGTTAAAAACTACATACTAGTTTACCAGTTTTACTACAGTATTGTTCGTATCTCTGGGCCGGAGAATGCGAATACCAGCTTAATCGACTTGACTCCATCCAATGTAGGACTGTTCGTGTGGTCGACGAGCCCAGTGTCACATACGGTTTGGGGTCCCTTAGTCTACGAAGAGACATGAGCTCTCTGTATATGTTCTGTGTATAACGGGAACTACTCAGAGAAATATTTTCACATTTCCAGCATATCACGACCCGCTAATGGAATCCAGCGGCATATCCTTTATGTCTGTCATATTAAGATCACGTTTGTTCCTTAATCGAACCTGCAAGATTTGGAGTGTATTCCCTCTTTCTCTATCCGCTCACGCGATACATGCAGCCGTAGACGCATTGGTATGCGTCTACGGCTGCAACTAGGCGACTACTACGGCGACTAGGCGTGGTCACCTAGAGGTGCCGGCGATGATTTTATCCGATTTATCGGATATCGAAGTTATATCAGGTAAAAGTACTAATATTAATTGCTATTTCGGTAACTACTCTAGCAAACCATAAAGTTTTTAATGCCTGGGTCTGTCATTTAAAAAAATTAAACAACTGATGGATTTATTCCAATGCCGTAATACTTATATTAAAAAAAAAATACGTCACGACAATCGTGTGTCTTATTGTTTGGGCTGGTGATTTCGGTGTTTACTTATGAAAACATACCGTAAGTAGCGTTTTTTAAGTTTACCCTGAATATAAATGTTTATAAACTATACTTTAAGGAGTAATTTCATGGTAAACGTTAGAACCACACAAACGGAATATTATCATATTTATCCAAGTACACCAAAAATTTCATTAGTGCTTTTTAAGTGCAGGATTTGCGGTGTATTACTGCATTTTATTTGAGACGTTTTTGTTGGTAGTACGGAGGGTGTTTATTTAGCAATGCAGAATAATAATTTTTATTTATAAAAACTTGTATTTAAACTGAATGCTTTTCTAATTTGAGAAACCAAATAGCCGCCATTTTGCGGTAGGAAGAGCGCATCGCGTAAGCGGCTAGTGTTTTCTTTGCGCTATGACCTGGGGTCCTTTAAAATACGAGTAAACAGGGCTCTCAGAATGGCAAAGCATAGGGCGCTCCTTTGGTGTTGCAAATGTCTACGGGCGACGATGACCATATGTCAATAAGTAAGTAGAAAAAGTTTGAAACCTTATGATTAAAAGTAGTACATTTGTCCATGACTGAGACTGAGACCTGGAAGCTCATACAAGAGTGTTGTCTTTATACCTACCATTATTGACTTGTGTTATTTTGACCAATTATGTATCATTTGTTGTTATATCGATTGAACCACGTCCAGACGCTCACGTAGAAAACTGTGTACACAAATGAGATTTAAACAGAGAGTGCCGGTGCGTGCAGTGTTCGGCATCAAACTTTTCGAGACACCTTAGAATGAGGACGGAATACCGAAAACAGAAACCGAACTATTTCAAGTTCGAGACGTAGGGATGGGATACCAGAGCTCAATGTCGTAGGTAGGGTAGGACATATTTGGTAATCAATTGAAATAACAAGTAGAATTTGTATTTTACAATGTAGAAAAACCGATTGTATGCGTGTCGAAATACGTCAAAACTGTATCGTACGTTTAACTTGATTATTTTTAGTAAAAGTACCTATCTATACAACGGAAAAAAGTACATTTTGTAAAAAAATTAAAAACCGTTTTTTAAACACCTGAAAAATATATGCTACCTCGATTTCACGCCGATCACACCACCGCTACCGGTAGAAAAACTATCAGTCGCCGCGGCTAACGTTTTAACGATCCACACAATCTCTAGTAGGGTGACAAACAAATGGTGGGCAAGAAGCGGTTACAGAAGCGTGGAACGTCATGCAGAGTAGATGGATGACACTAGCGCAGGGTCGTGGTGGCTGGTACAAGCTATAAGAGGGCATTATTGACGTGAACAAAACTTCACCCAGAAGTGGGTGAAGTTTTATTTAGTATTATATCACCATCAGACGCGCGAAGAATCCGACACCCAAACCGTCTTTCAACTTCCCCGCTTGCGTTACATACATATAAATTACCGTACCTACATAATATTCAAGGTGGTGTAAACGGCATAACAACAGGGAAATAAGAAAACTGAATGATTTGCAAAAGCAATTTGCTCACAAATTTATGATACAATGCATACTAACTTATTATTATTGGTACAAAGATTGAATAACACACAATACAGATTAGGAATATGTAGATCAGTTGACAAAGGCGGTAGCCACGATGAAACAACCGACACTGGTACGAGTCCTGTCAGATCGAAGGAATTTTTCCATGTATTGTTCGATCTTTATATTACTAATTATAACAAACTAGTGGAGAAATTTCACAAAAATAAATATTCATATATGATATTCATATCATAGTAGTGAAACTGACATTCAATAAAAACTTAAAAATTACAATTATTAGAGCAACATCTCTAGTCAGTCGCATTATGAATGCAAAAAGGTAATAATAGATGAATGATTGAATTTTTTTTATTACGAGGACACAGAGAAACTCATACAACAAGTACAATAAACACATACACAAGTTCCCATACATAAACGCATTTATACACCCGTGGATACCCCCACATCCAAGCATGCACACCAACATATGCAAACACATCCATTTATGTACAAACATTTATTTTTTTATTTATTTTTATCTTAGAGGGTACAAACAGCTTAAGTGCTATTACAATAGAAATTATATTAATAGTAGAAAAGCAAATAGTTCCCTACTGATAAATATTTAAGTAATAAAAATTGACACATTGAAAAACTCAGTACAAAAAATACATAAATACAATTCATTCTACTACAAACAAATACATAATAATATACAAATACATGTTATACAAACAAATTTATATTTATATTTAATAGTACTTGCTACCACTGCTACTTGCACAACTTAAATGTTAAAAAACGAACGCGACAATATATTCCTTGCGGACGCACTGCTAGTATTAAAAAGATCAAGATCAAAAAGGGTTGAAATTTTGTTAAAGTAGCTGCTTGCACGCCAAATAAATGAATTTTGTTTATAATTAGTTAGTGCGACAGGCAAGTGAATTGTAGTGATAGTACAGTCCGCGAGGCCTAAGCTGAGCTTTGCATTTGTGTGAGTGCACATAGATAGTGTAGGTGTGATGTCGGCCTAGAGGGCGACGCGTCCTTTGCTAGGTTTAAATCGGTTTAAACTGCTTTTTGTCAATTGGCCTGATGCGCGGTGCATCCCTCGCGCGACGCAACTCCGCCGCGCACCTTTCACACTTCACCTCTTGTACTGGTAGCAGCGTGACGTGTTTAATTCTTAATATTTTGTTTTTGTGTTCGATTTTTTAGTGAAATGGCTGCCAACACAAATAACCGAAAACCTTTAAATAGCCAAGTAAAGGAAATTTTGTGTAATTGAAATAGTTATTTTAAAGATATGAACGACAACGACATGTCAAGTGTCACTACATCAGCCCAATTGGTAGCGACATCGACGGGAATTCCGCTGTCCACTGTCAAAAGAGTTTTATTGGAAGGTAAACGTCTTTTGGAAGACGGAAGCAAATTTAAATCTCCGAAAGAGACCAGATGCAGGAAAAATTTCATTATCATTGATGATTTTGATAAAGCGGTAATACGAAGAACTATTCACAACTTTCACATTACTGGTAAAGAGGTGCCAACTATGAAACGAATACATGAAAAGTTGAAGAGAGAAATAAACTATCCAGGTTCAATTTGGTCATTGCGTAAAGAAGTGTCTCTTTTAGGATTTAAATTGAAAAGAACAGAAGATAATAGAAAAGTTCTAATGGAAAAAGATGAGATACGTTATCTACGTATACATTTTTTGATTAAAATTTCCGAATATCGCATTCAGGGCCGGCTAGTCGTTTATACCGACGAAACATACATAGACACGACTCACACTTCTTCAAAATCTTATTCAGATGGCAGCACTTCTGGTTTGAAGAAACCAATTTCTAAAGGAAATCGTTTAATAATAGTTTATGCCGGCGGAGAGGACGGTTTCATACCAAATGCACTGCTGATGTTCAAAGCAAATCAAAAAAGTGGTGATTACCATAATAATATGAATGCAGCAAATTACACGAAATGGTTACAAACGCAATTAATTCCAAATTTAAAGCCCAATAGCGTTGTGGTGATAGACAATGCATCTTACCACAATTTGTTAGAAAATCCCGCTCCCAACTCAAATAGTCGTAAACAAGATATGATTGACTGGCTCAAGTATCGCAATATCGATCACTCTACATCGATGCTTAAACCACAACTCTATCAATTGATACTGCAAAACAAACAAAGATTTATTGAATATAAAATTGGCACTTTATTTAGAGAACATGGTCACAGCGTCCTTTGTCTACCACCCTGCCACCCGGATTTCAACCCAATTGAAAATATATGGGCAATGATAAAAAGATACGTGGCTAAAAAAAACGAGTCGATGAATATGGATACAATTATGAGGTTAGCGAAAGAAAAAGTTGACACTATCACTGTACAAGAATGGAAAAATATATGTGACCACGCAATAAAAGAAGAAAAAAGTTTCATGGTCACGATGCCGTTCTTGACGATTTATTGGAACGATTCATTATTAACACAAACGATACATCAGAGGAGAGTGAAAATGAAGACGAGAGTGATGAAGATGCAATGTCCGGTGCAGAAGAATTGTTATAATTTTTTTATTATTTGAATTTTATTTATTGATCTCTGACTTCTCGGTCACACTTACATATGTACACATGCTCATCGGTCATACATATCATAGCTGGCCTTTATTTTAACAATTTTTGCTATTTAGTTTTAATTTATTTTTAAACTAGAATATCTCTCCCACTTATGTCAAAATCTACCTAATACATAATAAAATTTATTTTTTAAAGTTTTTTGTCTGACTCTACTTTTGGTGATCACTCACACAAATGCAAAGCTCAGCTTAGACCTCGCGAACTGTACGAAGATGCTTTGTTGGAACCACTATGGAAATCTCAGATAGAAGTTCGGGGCAATCAATAAGGTTGGTAGTAATCTTAAGGAGATAGCTAATGTCTGCTATTTCACGTCGCAGCTGGAGGGGAAGAATATGGTGCCTTTTACAGATATCCAAATAATTACAGGAGAGGTATGGCTGATTAATTTTGTAGCACAAATACCGTAGAAATTTTTTCTGTACCCTTTCAATACGCGAAATATACGTGCCGTATCTTGGGTTCCAGATTTGTGAGGCGTATTCCAAACTACTACGCACAAGTGCACAATATAAAATCTTGAGTGTTTTTGCATCCTTAAAGTCTTGTGAACTACGCATCACAAATCCCAGTGCCCTAGTGGCTTTAGTGACTATAGTATCAATGTGCGTGTCAAAGAGCAGCTTGGAATCATGAACAACACCAAGATCTCTCACCGTAGATACCCTTTGCAATGTTTTTCCTTTTAGGACATAATCGAAATGGATGGCGTTCCGTTTCCGGCTAAAAGTGACGACACTACATTTTGAGGTATTCAGGTCCAACTCACTGCACACACAATAATCTTCAAGGCGAACAAGATCGGCCTGTAAATTTTCCGCATCAGATACACTGGTTATTTTAGCGTAGATTTTCATGTCATCCGCGAAACACAACAATTGAGATGAGCGAAGGGACAGACCAACGTCATTCACAAAGACCACAAATAGAAGCGGCCCCAGTAATGATCCTTGAGGGACACCACTAGGAACAGTTACCCAGCTGGAGATATAATTGTTGATAACAACTGCTTGTGACCGGTTATGGATGTACGAAGAGAACCATCTGAGTAAATCACCCCTAATGCCAATATTGGCAAGTTTTCGCAAAAGGATAGAATGCCTGATTCGATCGAAGGCCTTGCTGTAGTCCGTGTAAACGACGTCAACCTGAAATCCCTCACTCATTGCATCAGTTACAAAGTTATTAAGTAGTGCCAGATTAGAAACAGTGCAACGACCTTTAAGGAAACCATGCTGCGACGGACTAAAGTATCGACTCAAAGCTACGTATAGCTGATTGTACACAATCTTTTCAAACACTTTAGCTACAATACAAAGCTTAGAGATCGGCCTATAGTTAGTAATGTCCTGTTTTGGACCCCTCTTGTGTACAGGAGTTATATAAGCACGCTTCCAGATCATTGGTACTGAATGCTCATCAATTGAGCGTTTGAATAGAAGATAGAGAGGTAAGCCAAGCGATTTAGCACAACCAATCAAAAATGCACCAGGCATATTATCGGGACCCGCTGACTTCGAAGCATCCAAATTCGCTAACAGTTTTTCAACGTCAGCAGGACTAAATATTATTTTAGATATGTCAGAGACACAAGAAGTAGTGACTAGTGAGGAGTCATATAGATCCGGCAACCCAGCAGTACCATTATCTGTTGCAGTAAGAAAGGTAGAATAAAAATATGAGGAGAAAGCATTACAGATAGTTTCCCCTGAATTAAACAAATGGTCACCGCTATTCATGCTGGACGGTATAGCATTAGATTTCGACTTTGATTTAATAAAGGACCAGAAATGTTTTGGATTATTGCTAATAGAATTTTCAACGGACTTAATATAGGCAGCATAACAATCTTTTTCTACGATTCTAGCTCGTTTACGTAACATTTTGAAAGACTCCTCATCAGATCTATTTCCATAAGTTTTAAATTTATGATGGTACTTAGATTTCTCCTTTAGAATTTTTATTAAGGCTGGAGAGTACCATTTTGGATGAGACTTGCTTGTTATTATTTTCACCGGAATGTAATTGTCACGAAGCACATCCATAGTCCTATAAAAATATTCAACGCAGTCGTCCAGAGATTTAGAGGAAAAAACCTGGATCCAGTCAATTTTTAGAATTTCAGTATTGATAGATTTATAGTCAGCTCGGTTGTACAAAAACTTTTTATGTGGGGCGTTATTCAACTTAGCTACATCAGCGTAATCAACTTCAATTACCAAAGCACCGTGATGGCGGTCTATCGGTACAAGTGCCTCGGAACTACAATCACGAACAACAGCGGTATCGTTACTCAAAACAAGATCCAAAATACGTCCATACCAGTTTTTAATACCGTTATATTGTTTAAGATTTAATAAATTAATTTCATCAACAATCAATATCTCGTCATTAGAACTGAGATTATTAGGGTCAAAAAAATAATCGCCAACCGTGGAGGGATTCCATTCGATTCCACTGAGGTTAAAATCACCGACTATTAAATATTTATCATTGGGAGAACCCAGCATAATGTCACCAACTGACGACCAAAAATAAGACAATTGTTGGGAGAATGAAAAACCCAAGCGCTGTTCACACAAATACAGTACACATAGGTGGAGCTTCACCGGCCTCGCGCCTTGATTTTTAAAAGTAATAGTTACCCACACATCCTCAGCACTCGAATGGAAGGTTAGCTGCGGAGTGACAGTCAGTGCACGGTGACCCGCGATTAGTACACCTCCTCCCAGGGATTGGCCGGTTACTGAGTACTCACGGTCTCGCCTAAAAACTATGTACCGCTCATCCACAATTTCTGTATCCAAAATACCATCCAGAAGCCAGGATTCAGTTATAGCTATAATATCGTATGAATTTAGACAGATATTACGAAAAAAAGTTGATGTTTTAGTGCGAAGGCCCCGCGCATTCTGATAATAAATACTTAAAGGTTTAGAATTAGCCATTGGACATTAAATACAGTGAAATTATTGAATAAAAATAATCTAAGTTTACCCCTAATGTTTAATGAAGTTTCTATACAATAAATGTGCGATATGACTAGTTTATTATGATATAACGTTACCATAGTATTAAATACTACGCAACAAATAGTTATGTCAGCGCTTAGAGCATCAAAGTAGTCAGCGTATACAGTTTGTGCGTGAGTGCAGGCGAGAACGCGATACAGTGGGAGATTAAATATAATTGTGCAAACAAGTAAACATAGGCTAAGTTGATCTTTTGGACTATATAAGTACGTAATTGTCAAGTTATTAAGATAAACTTTCATCTTTACAAAAAATAATGCATTTTTTACAAGTATAATATCATTGTGACAAACAGTTCGGTTGGTAGCAGTTCGTGCGTGAGTGCAAGTGAGAACGTGATATAATGTAAAATTGGTGCGTGCGAGCAATATACTAGATGTCAGATTCAATTTACTCAAGTTTAGCAGGAGCGGCAAACAAAAGCCGTGCGCCCGATAGGTAGGTAAGCAAGTGATATGTTGTTGCAAGGATTCTAAAATTAAAATAAAAATAAAAATGGACGGGCAAATACTCTTTACCGCGTCATAATACATTGAAAAATTATTTAAAAAGATGCCTAATTTAAAAATATGATTGTGAATACATGCTAGGACACATTTTAGACAATCTTGTTTAAATCACTTTCATTAGAGATTATATGAGTAGGCGATGTGTCATTTTTTCGTATATGTATCTTGCAATACTTCACCCACTTCATTTTATAAAAAAGAAAAGATAAAAATAAAAATAAAATAGAAAATAACGAAAAATAGGGTAGTATGTCTGCGTATAGCAGAATGAGCGTACACGACTTAACAGACTGAGCGTTCAACGCAGTATGAACATAAAGAAGATCAGTCTTAGAAATCTACTTAATATATAGAGCCATACAGAATGTAAATTAAACTAATTAAATAAACTTAATAAATAATAAAATATAAAAAATTAATATATAAAATTATAAATAAAGTGTGTATTTATATTTACGCAATTAAGTAACTATTATATCATTATAATTTAGTATTAAAATGTTTGAATTGCAAACTGTATTAAAAATTAGCACTTTAATTATTCTTAACTTATGTAATACTGTTATGGAAGGCCGGGGTTTCTTGGCATAGGCATTCCTCCCTCCTTCCTCCTTCCTCCTCCTCCTCCCTCGCCCTCCCACTAGAAAGTAGACTAAAGTGTGTTAAGATAATAAAGGGTTTGTGTGAAAAAAACAAATATACGGGATTTAAATCCGAAAAAATAGTTTCATTTCCTATAATAAAGGATTATTATTATTATTATTATTATAGTCGCTGGTAGCTGTAAAGGTACCTGACTGAGTGAAGAAATAGATTTCTCACAGATGACGCTACGGCAAAAAAGTCGAAAAGAATTTTTTCTTAGTGTTCGATCTTTGCATTAATAATTATAACAAACTGGTGAAGTAATTTCAGAAAAATAATTCAACATCACGGTGGCGAAATTTGAACAAAAGCACATTGAACATAAACTTAACAATTATATTATTATGCATATCGTTAGTAAAAACATCATGATATTCAATAAAATTAATTTTGCAATGATCTCTTGTCAGTGTCTGTTAGCTGTAAAGGTACCAGCTATAAAGGCTGAGTGAAGAAACTTTCATAACTATATTAAGAGGTTCGTCCGTAAATCTTAAACCAACAGTTACAGTACATACTTATGTGAGGAATTGTTAGCATTTATTAGGGCCATTCCTAAATTGGTGAAGTTCTTTGTTCCCTCACATTCGTTATTCGTCATCTATTCGTTAAATAACGCGCACACAAATAATTCTCCCGGCCCGGGAGACTCTCTGCGTGGCAGACCAGCATGGTAACCGTTCACCCACAGAGGCAGTAAAATTATGGATTTCTATAATTTTAAGTTAGTGCAAATTATTCAGTGCCATGAATGAAACTGAAATTACATAGATTTTAATACTTTCGTGGTTATTCACTAAATGATTATCACTAATATCAGGTTTCTTATCTCCATGTTCCATGGTCACGAGTTGACTAGTTGACTAGTTAGTCAACCCGTGACCATGGAGCGTGCAACCGTTCCGAAATATCGGGAAAATAAAAAGAAGTTATACCGTGGTAAGAAACCTGAAACTGAAATTAGTATTGAGTACTAACAGTAGAGCTCCTTGTGAAAAAGTTCGTCCAAGTATTACTGCCACCTTGACTATTTCTGCATTTCTGCCGCCAAGCAGTGATGTGAGCATTCCTGTGTCCCGGTTTTAAAGGGTAAGGGTGCTGGTGAAATTACAGGTACATGAAATTTGTCAACTTATGTCTCAGGGTGACGCAGTGGCTGTGCCTCTCAGGCCTTTGCGATAAAACGCTGAACAGCACTGCAGTTGTTAAGCGTGAAACGCAGAGAGCTGCTGCGGGTCGAGCGCGTGTCATATTTACATATTTATATGGACGACAATGCAACGAGGGTGGTGCGTGCGCCCGTCCTGCGCCCGCGCTCGGTGTGTTGGCGTCAATATAAAAACACGGACTTAGACCCGCCGCGCTCCCGACTCGACCCGCGCTCGACCCGCAGCAGCTCTCTGTGTGTTTCACGCTTTATGAACAAGCGTGTCGCTTACTACCAGGAGCGCGACTTGTTCATCTCGACACTACTGGAGATTGCTATGAATTATTTTGAATAACGCCTGCAGAGCTTTCCAAATACTTACCACCATAATACATTCCTGTTACAAATGATGATTAATTATATCGAAATGGAAATTTATGCGTTATATAATTCTCTACGAAGAAAAGCATACCCGCTGAGTTGGCATTGAGCTCCAGTAAAGCATTATGATACTTTTGATAGAGCTCCATCTTGTATCACTGAGAATCTTTTTAAACGTATATTGACTCTATTAATTCTTATATCTATTAACAGTAACGTAATAAAGTAGTTCAAAACCCAGTGAATTTGACGACATGCATTAAAGAGACCTATCAATACTTGTGATTCATTATCCTAGCATCAAAAAAACTAATTGAGTACCTGTAGAAGCTGGGGTTATAAAGTTGATATAGGTTATGTTTATAACATTGTCCTCTATTTTGCTTCAGTTGTTTGTTCGTAGTAGCAGATATCAGAAAGTTTTTCAGTTTTTTCCCAAAAATAATAAAGAATTTGTTGAATATTCCTAAATCTGCCAAACTTTGACATATTTAATAAAATGTTAACATGTTCTGCCGGAATGAAAATGCATAAAAATTAAATCTGCCCAAATGGCAGAAATCGGCTACAAATGGTCACACTGTCTTAGTTTCAATGTGACATTGACATTGGCAAGAGGCCTGTAGTCAAAACGATCCTTTGCTAACTTTCATTTAAATATTATCTGAACATTTTTGTCACATTGTGTTTTACTTTTTTACTCTGTGTCATTACTGTTTAATTGATTATTTGATTAGGTATTTTATAACTTTAATGTTTTATATGTGTACTATTAAATATCCAATACTTTAAGTGTAGGTAAACATTAAATAATGCTTAAAATGAAACGTACGTATAAGAATGTTACTTAGTCTATGGTCGAACTGAATCTATTGTAATGTTCTTGCAGTTACTTTAAAATACATTGACTTAAGTCAATGTTAAAATACATTGTTTTACAATTTCTTTATTCCGGACCTCTACAAATATACAAATATATATTGATAACTAGGCATAAACTAAAACGTAAAATTACACTAGGAAAGTCCATGAATGGCTTTTCGTTGATTTTATAATTATTGGGTCAGCTTTCACCATCCTTCTTTGCCATTCACGAGGTTTAAAACTGCAGTGAAACAATTTACTATATAGCATCATTTATTATACAACGTCACATACGTTGTTCTTTTCTCAAGTAAGTAACTAAAGCACTTGTGTTATGGAAATCGGAAACAACGACGGTACCACAAACACTCATAACAAACGTTAGTTTTTCTACATTAACCCTTCCAGGGATCGAACCCGTGACCTCAGAGATGGCGACACCATGAAAACCAATGTGCAAACCACTAAGTTGTCAAATATACAGCTTGTGTGTACTTGGACGACAAAATCCGTGATAGTGAGCCCTTTAGCTCTGGCAGATAGTCTCAGTCTTATGATGTTTGAAATAAATATTCTAAATGGTAAATGTGTATAAATGTATATTTACAAAAAGCAACTCCAAGAGTTTCTTGCTTATTTTTCTCAGGGGGATTTGCCTTATCAATGAGCAGTAGAGTTTAATCTATATTAGATTTTCAAGTTGTAATTTGCTTACCTATGAAATAAATATTATTTGACTTTGTATTGATATGGCACAATATGAAAAAAGGCTCGTATTAAAAGATTACGAAAAATCTAAATCCAAATAATATTATTTTTACAGCAACGAATTTCGATGACCTCATTGACTCAGCGGTTTATATCGTAGATGCGAGATGAGGAGGTCTCGGGGTCGATTCCCGGTAGGATCAATATAGAAAATGAACTTTTCTAAATTGTTTTTTTTTGACATTGGCCGTTGAGCGAGAGCGACATAAAGCGCGAGATACTGCTATTCTTGTATAGAAATCACGCGTTCTATGTCGCTCTCGCGCAAGTCGCGCCCTATTGTGCTAGCACTACTGGTACTCACAGCTATTTTTTATGATGCCAAGTGCCGGAACTAACAAGTCGTGCGTCTAGTGTTAAGTGACATGCCTGTCTATAGCAGTTACAGTGCCACTCAGAGGTTTAAATTGCTAAGATGGGCACTGCCAATGCGCCCGTCGCCATGAGACATAAGTTGACAAGTCTCATGTACTTGTAATTTCACCAGCACCCTTACCTTTCAAAACCAGAACACATGTTAATGCTCACATTACTGCTTGGCGGCAGAAATAGGTAAGGTGGACTGCCACCTTACTTGACGAATTCTTTCACAAGGAGCTCTACTGGTACTAATCTACTACTACTGGTATAATTTGAGACAGGTAATAAATGGTGTGGTTGTCTGGAACATTGTTATTATTACAGCTCAACCAATCTGAATTTAACGGGGAATGAACTGAATGGGGGGGAAAACAACAGAGAAAGTTTTATACCAGCAAAATACGTAAAAGCACACACAAGTTAGCGATTCACAATCATGAATTTTCCCTTCACAATGCCCTAAAAAGGAATGCTGACATACGCCAAAATATAAACGTCGTCTGCGGCTTTTCAACGCCAGCACAATGCGACAAATTACCGGCCTAATTCGATCCATTGCCCCGTAATGTAGACTCATAAAATATCTTGTTTGTTCACAATGGACAGGCGGTCTGCAGCGACAGATCCCCGCAATTTTCCCTCACTTTGTCTCCATAGCTGGCTGTCTCCACAGAATAAATGAGAGATGAATGCAGAGACGGCAGTTCGTTTTTCTTTGTTTTAGGTGTCCCGAACATGTTTCCGCTGTCTCCCGCCCCCACCACTCGTTCGATGTGACATAACGGCTGTAAATAGACGGGGCGCACAGTCAGGGAACCTTGTGATTAATTTGCTAACCAAAAAAATAAACGACCAAAACGAAATATCTTGTATTTATGTATTCTATGTATAAAAAAGAACAGACATATTTTTACATTATGGCATCTAGAAATTGTCATACTACGAGTTCCTACTTGAGCAAATTTTTTTCGAAAAGGCATGCAAGAATAATTTATGAACATCTGCTTCTTTTTGTAGTTAAGCTGTACACTTTTTTACGCACGACAAGGCGCGTTAATTAAGTTCTGAATTATTTTGCTCTCTAGAGGCTAATAAATTTTTGTAATATTTTATTAAATAACTTTGCCTCACAGATGCTCAGAAAATAATAAAATTTCATAACTTGTCGTTGGTATGCAGGGTGAGCCGTAAACAAAGCGCAATTTTGCCGCGCAGCAGTTTGAAAGAAAGATTCAAATGTGGCATTCTTTCCTTTATGAGTTTCTAGATATGAAAGAGCGTGTTTGTTTGAGTAGAGACGTTCCCGCGGGTGTCTCACGGCGGCTAATGGGTACGGGACTTCTAAAACGACTGGGGGAGATGCCGTAAACCACGGAGCACTTTTTAAATGCGATTTCGAACGTGCTTGTTTGTTACATTTGCGATATCTCAATCTAAAAGCGGGTAATAGATTGTTGTACAATTTAACTACCCTTAAGTAGCAGTAGAGCTCCTTGTGAAAGAGTTCGTCCAGGGAGGTACTGCCACTTACATTAATTAATGCTCACATTACTGCGTCTGGCTTTGAAGGGTTAGGGTTCTAGTGAACTTACAGATACATGTCTATTTACGTCTCAGGGTAACTGGCGCAGTCGCAGTGCACCTCAAATCTTTGCCATTTAAAGCTCTGAGTGGCACTGCAACTGTTATGGACAGGTATGTCGCTTACCCCCAGGCACACGACTTGTTCATTCCATTACGTGGCTACAAGTTTTAGATTAAATATTATACAATAGTTGCTGCCTTTAAAGATTTTGACAGAAATATTAAACAATTATGGTAAATATAATAAAACACATGGGTTTCAAGAAAACTCTGAAAATATTTAAAGTTCTTGACCTATGTGCAGTCAACGACACGCTCAGCTTGACACTTAGCAATTTAAAGTACCCTAAATCTGAAGTGAAATTTTATTAAATGTGTATGGAAATCTTGGTAATAGTATAACAGTTCGTATCAAACAATTTTCAACGTTATATTGTTTTAGTTGTTGTCCACGATATGTGGTTGGTGCCTCACATATCTATGCTTAGGGTTCTCAGTGGGCAGTAGAAAACAAAACGCGCGTGCTCGCCAACTAATGGACTTTTTAAGCTGTGCTGTCGCTTGCGTCATTGCGTTTAGGTCATTTAGAATTTGGCACAATTCTGAGCGAAAACAGTTAAAGGCTTGCAGTTGTGGTGCTGTTTTCCCAACTGAATTAATTTATACCTAAATAAGTGGACAGTGTTTTTAGACAGATCTGTTTAAATTAAACTGTAAATAGTTTATTTTTAATAATAACAATGATGTGCATGTTTTATTACATTATATATTTTATTCTTATTATATTATTTGTGGATATTCCAAGGATCCGGACAAAGCGTTTAGCTTCCATATTTATATGGTGAACGGCTATGGAGTTGAATTCGCTGGCTACAGACTTGTTCTCCCGACGGTATAACTTGAACTTGTTAGGCAATTATAGTAATAAGTTACAACAATTCGTCATTCTTGAGGTGACAATAGCAAAAGTTGTCGTTTTACAAATAAATTTTGAAATAAAACTATCAAAAACAACGAAAAAATTGTTAGGTGCCATTTTCAAAGTGAGAGTGAATAAGCATTATTTAGGTGTGCATGCTACATCGTCGGCTTCATCGTCATTTTCCATCACGTGAGATGTAAGTCAAATGGGCATTCACTTTTGAATAAAGAAAAGAAAATATAATATATATAGTCCTTGTGAAAGAGTTTGTTCAGGGAAGTACTTACTACCTTACTTATTGCCAAGCAGTAATGTGAGCATTACTGTGTTTCGGGACTTGTCTCAGGGTGACGGGCGCGGTGATAGTGCCCTTGTGGCAGTGCAGCTGCTATGGACAAGCATGTTGCTTACCACCAGGCGCATGTATTATTCGTCGCGTCACTTGGGTAAAAAAAATTGCCAGACAATTACACCAATTATCTAGTTTCAAACTAAATTAATTTTCCTTCCTAAATTAGGGCTATAGGATTCCCCATAGGGAATTGCACCTCCCCGTCCTGAGGTTATCGTCGTAATAAGAAATTTATTAGATAGAGATCACACCGATAACTTAGTTCTAAACTGGGGAAGTCTGATGTAAGCACCAGAATAACGAGAAATACGAGAGACGAAAAATCATTTGATTTGAAAGTATATTGAAAGCACGTATACAAGCACTTACACAACTAAACTCAGGGCTCATTCGCGATTAGTTTTCATTTCGCTTTGTAACTATTGCACTAACTTTGTTCAACAACTCATACAACAAATATATTTAGGTTTATTCTTCAAAAACTTTTCGTGGAGGGTTTCTAAGCTGAGTTTTTCTTAGAATCCAGTTTAGATTTGAAATGTCAATACTTGGTCGTTGTTTAATATAGGGTTTTTCAACAAGAACTTTGTTTTGTAAATCAAAATAAAACAATAAATTTAGACGACAATGATTCAAATTTTTATTGTATTAAAAAAAGTAAGGTATGGCAATTATGAATGAAAAATGATATCTGATAAATGTCCACCACGGCCACAGTTACAGTTATCGATTTTTTCATCAAAGTTTTTAATCACTTTTTGACAAAATGGTGGGTCTATTTCGTTAATCACTTCACAAATTTTGAGTTTTAAGGCTGCAATCAATTCGATTCGCTCCGTACAGACTCTGTCTTCCAACTGTTTCCGTCTTTAACATAACCCCAGAATCCAGCGGTGTTAAATCACATGATCGAGCTGGCCACATAATGGCTGAATTTCGTGAAATTATGTGATCGGGAAATTTGGTTTGCAATAAATTAATTGTTTCGGTGGCTGTGTGACTAGTGCCGTTGGTATTGGTCCGTTTTTTTTTCGAAAATTCGGCTGGAAATGCGGTTACGTTACTGGTACCAGTTACCGGGTATAGGCCCTCCATAGTTCGTGCCATTTACCTTTACTCAATATATATATATATATATATATATAAGAAATCGCGGTAGCTTAATGATTTGACCTAGCGTCTCTCAAACAGTGGGTAGTGGATATGAATTCGCGCTTGCACCTCTGAGCTGTCCGGAATTTACGTACGAAAGGATCCATTTTTTCTTTCGTACAACTTTGGCCCAAAGATGTACTTCAAGTACTAACATATTTTTAAATAAAAAAAGACTGCGAATTCATAAAAAAATAAAATAGAATTTATAAATCACTTGTACCACCCAAAATTATCGTTAGTACATATAAATGACTGGCAACACAATAATTATACATTTCAATGTTTATGCTTCAAATGGTAGGTATCCAGCTATCGGGATTATTTAAAAAGTAGGTCTATTCGTTTTACTTAATACCCCCTACTTCTTTTTTCACATAAGTTATACCTCGGTACACAATTGGTCCCAAAAATGAAGGGATCCTATATTTTGAAATTTATCATGAGCTTTTCGGTGAGGGAAAACGCTGTGAGAAGACCTGAACATAGCTGCAAAACAATTTATGTGCGTGAGTTCCCAATCCGCATTGGGAAGCTGTCTCATTGTTAGAGGAGGCCCAGTGCAGCAGTGGGACTATATACGCTAAAATATTATTATAATGTACCATGTGTGTATTCCATTTTTGAATGCTTTTTAAATATCTTTATGAATATTGCATTTCACGTTCAAGTGTAATTTGATTACCTATGAAATAAAAAGAATTACTTGGTATATATTACAGTAGGAGTCACACATTTTTCTTAAAAAAGACAATCTAAAAGCATTCGTCTGTGTGTCCAATACTCAAAGCATACATGATACACCCTATTTATTTGAGTAGTGAGAACTTACCTACTACATAATAGTCTCAGAGATGTTCCTTCAAGCACTCATCTACAAACAGTACAGATGAAAGCTAAGCTTTGAGGACGAGAAACAGTGTGATTCATTCCCGCATTTAAAAGCGCTATGCAATTCACCCTTTGTCTTGTAACAGACGGCGGAGGCTTCTGCTTGCAAAATATGCGCATACCGAATGGATTTTTATCGTTTTTCAAGTGACGCACTAGGCTTGGTTTTAGTTAGCGGCTTATTATTATGACCTGAAGAGAATAATGCTACATTTTTGTGTTTGTCGTGTTGTGGAGATTTCTGTTTGATAATATAGTGCTAATGCTGTTAGAAGCAAGGAATAAATACAAGGAAAGAGAGGTGTTTCTTTGTCACCAAGAAGTCATGGTTCTGACTTCTTGGTGACAACGGGACTGTTACGGACTCCTTTGTACATCTTTTTCTGGTTGTCATGGTGACTGTAATTTGTTGATTACATCTATTGTGTAAAGTGAAAAGTTGACATTTATTTGCGGAAAATAATTAGTAATTTGTGATAGCCGAAACGAATCCGGAACAGCAACGTCGGCATTATGGACCACCTCGAGAGTATACCCTTACAAACAAAAAAGAACTTTTAAAATCTGTCCACAATTGATGGAGAAATCTGTAAGAATACTAACATGCCTATGAAATTTCAGGAGTTTCCTCGATTTCCATGAGATCTCCATCAAATTCTGACTTGATGACAATGGGACTACCACGAGAGAGCACCCTTTCAGCAAAAGAGAAATTTCAAAATCGGTCCACAATTGACGGAAAAATCGGAAAACATACATACAGCCGAACGTATAAGCTCCTCCTTTTTTAAAAATCGGTTAGAAAAACACTTAATAGAATGTAAACAGATAAATAAAAATACTATCAAGCTTTTTTTGTCGGCTCAGACAAAACGGATTGAAACCACCCAACACTAAATATACCAAAACCAACATTTGCGCTCAGCTATAAGGCTGCTTTTTCCACTGTGCTTCTTTTCTATTCATTTGTCCTGCATTTGTTTGTGTGGTTGTAATAAAAATCATTTGATCTTACCTATACTTACTTAGTTACATTTTTTGCCAAATCGCATCAGTCATTCCGGCCTACCGGTTTGTGGTAGTCACTGGTCTGTGGTAGTAGCTTTGAAGTAATGACATTATTTACGCAATTGTTTTAACTTCTTTCAAAATAATTTAAAATTATAGTAGAACTTGTCTGAGAAGAATTGAATTAAACTCTATGGCTGTATCTGGATACAAAATTGTACTAGAGGTTACAAAGTATTTTTATTAATTAGAGATCGAATCCACGCAAACTTTTTTATAGCTGATCGTAGTTTACGTCAGTTCATAGACCGCTACGGCGTAGCCATTTCGTAGTAAAGTATAGAACAGCTTGTCTAATAAGCTAATTGGATGACAACACTGTTGCAAAATGTAAGGTCATAATTATCTTTCAAAGGTAGTCGTGCGAATTTATATATTTTTTAAATACAATAGTCTATTTAGTTAAAGAAAAATTTTAATAATAATCATTATAGAGTGAGCAGACTTATGCATATAGGTTTGACCTATATGCATAAGCTAGTGCTTCATTTTTAAATACATGATTATGTTGTTTATAATATCGGGATATGTGAAAAAAATGATAAGCTTGAGAAAGACGACACTAGAATTGAAATAAAAACAAACTGATTTGACTTATTATGTATTTAACTGCCTCCGTGGTCGAATGGGTAACCAACATGGTAACATGCTGGACTGCCACGCCGAGGTCCCGGGGTCGATTCCCGGGCCTGGAGAAATATTTGTATGACCTACATTTATTTCTCTCTCGAGTCACCCACACTCAGAAATACACACACACTCAAAAATGATTTGTGGCTGTCAATACGTGTGTCCATCGCACCCACGATACAAGGTTTCCATAAAGCGGGGCTATAAGTGTGCGCATTATTGTTATTATTTTTATTATTTATGTGTTTGAGTCGTTTATGTGATTATGTGCTTTAATCGGTAGATGTGTTGATTTAAATGAATTATGTTTGTTTTTTACTTATGTGCTTTGTCAGACGGTTCTCAAGTTTCAATCTAGTATTTTTTCGTTCTTCTTTTTTTCTTATCGTTTCTATTTCATACACTATATAATTGTGGTCAAGAGTTATTGCCGCTTTCCGTGTCACTATCAGTAGCCACCATGCTTAAGTGAGGGACATGTTTTGCGTGAAAGTGTTCGTCCAGGGAAGTACTGCCACTTTACCTATTTCTGCCGTCAAGCAGTACCTAATGTTAGCATTACTGCGTTCCGGTTTGGAAGGGTAATAACGGTGCTGGTGAAATTACATGCACATGGACTTGCCAACTTATGTGTCAGGGTGTCGGGCGCAGTGGCAGTGCCGTTCAGACCTTTGCAATTTAACTATTACGAATAGGCGTGTAGCTTACCATCAGGCGCAAGACTCGTTTGTCCCGTCACTTGATATTATAAAAAAAAATGTTTGCCATCGTGATGGAAGGATTTGTCAATCGGCGTAACGTACTCGTCGAATGTTGCTCAAAGTACGCCAGACGTATAGAGGACATGAATAGTATGCCATTGTGAGGAGGTTTCACCTTTTTTTTTCGATAATGTTTAAAAAAATGTATGGACTTCAAGGGCCTTAGGTCTCGAAGGTTGGGAACAGGCAAAAAATTATAGTCGCTATGGAATTGAAATAATAGTTTTTACTCTGTTTTTCTATGTCCGTAAGAATTTTAGTACTATAATAGAGTACAGACGCGGGAAAATGATTGGATATTTGATACGACTCGACTTTTCTTTAAGATCATTTTGGAGGAAAAGATCGAGGGGAAGAGGTCGACCTCGGCGCAGTTACATAGACCAAATAAAGGAAAAGGCCGGTGTCGTGTCGTATAAGGAGGTCAAGGAGTTCGCTTGTAAGGGAGATGACTAGAAAGTGCTCCACCGACAAGAGTATAACTCTTAAGTTTGATGATGAATAAATGTTCGCAGTGAATGTCTTGTTCAGTTTATATATGATGAGAAAATACACAAAACTGTAGCAAACTGACTTGTGTAGTAAGCGACCTTATTTAATGCAGTAGGCAAAATGCAGGATTTTTTGAGTAGCATTATAGCCCGTTGTGTTACAATTCGTCCAGGGATGCTAATACTATATACCTATTTCTGCTGCCAAGCAGTAACATGAGCATTACTGCGTTCCGATTTTGAAAAGTATGGGTGTTAGTGAAACTACACACCCATGGCACATGGGACTTTCAACTTTATGTCTCAGGGCAATGTTGTATACATGGAAATAAGCCCCTCATGTTGAGAATTTTGTGGCTACATTGTTTTGATGTGATCTTTCAAGCATTTGTTTATGTATGTGAGTTGCTACTGTTTAAAGCGTGTAGCAAATGTTACATTGTATGGCACTGTCGTAAAAGAGTCACCGGATTTAATTATCCATGGCACAAGGTCTCTGGGTTTTTAAAAGATAATTTAGAAGAAATGAGAATGTGTAGGGCGTTAGCGTCGAGAGGTATCATGTTGACCTGTTGTAGGTTTGCGAGGTATACTGGCAACGTTAAAATTATATTATTCACGGCGTACTGTCAGTCATTCTATACATGCAGCCTTCTGAGTCAACGGCTTAGCGGTGGCAACCTTTAGTTGTGCAATGCACAACCGGAAGTGAGCGTGCCAACAGTTCAGGTACCTATCTGGAAAATAGGGAGGGTCCTGATGTACGTGCACCCAAGGCTCACCCAAGGCACCAGAACTTTTGAGAACCGATTGAAGTCTGTGTAATAAGGTCCCTGCGCAGGCTTGCTTGCATAGGTTATAGTGCCCTTCTCGTATACCCTAATGGTCGATAGGGAGGGTCACTATAAGCAACACTTAAAAAGCTTGAAAGCTTAGTACGAGTTTTCTATAACAATATCAAATATCAGGATGCTGTTACAGCTACCATGCTTCTGCAGTGCGTCGGAAATATTTACTTACGCTCATGTTCATGGTTTTGAAACTTCATTATGCAATTTCATGTCATTGCTGTGATGGTCCAGCCTTTTTGTCATGACCACTGGACCCGAATGCAGATTAATGTATATAAAAAAAATACCTACTTGTAAAACTAACCCTTTTTTTTAATAATATACAAGTTTATTATGTCACTAATTCCTGTGAATGAATGTCTGATATTCTTTTTGTTTGGTTTCATTTCAATTTCACGTTCAAACATATTATTTATACGCCTTGATAATTGTAGCATTTTAAATATAAAATAGCATACGTTTTGCACTGCCGTTTAATAATGTTAACAGCGCTACGTGTCAGGGAGGGTGTAGTAGCATTATTTCGAGAATAAAATCGGCACTTACTACTCGTACACACGGTCCGCGTCCTATTTCAGAAAGTAGGTCATTTCATTTTGAACCGTTTGTGTGAATGGAGAAAATACGGTAATTTATCAATGTTGTATATGGGATAAATTATTGATAGATTTATGTATTGGCAAATCAGGATATTTCCCAGAAAGGAGAAAACATTGGTGAAGGCCGTGGCACAGTGCTTTTTCTCGGTTGCATTGGTGACTTGAATCAATTTGTATGTACACACAACATATAATAATAATAATAATAATAATAATAATAATAACGTACACACTCAACATAGCCCCGCACTAGGGAAACCCTGTGTCGCGGGTGCCATGGACACACACGTAGACAACCACAAATTACACCCAAACTCACGAGAGAAATAAATGTAGGCCATACAAATATTTCTCCCGACCCGGGAATCGAACCTGGGACCTCTGCATGGCAGTCCGGCAAGGTAACCGTTCGGCCACCGAGGCAGTTAGTATAAGAACCACATACAGTCTTCTGCGATTCGTGACCACATACGGGTCTTAACAGTTTTATGGGTATTGGAAATATTCAATGAGGATTGCCACGTTTTTGATTTTTGTTGTTCTGTATCATCGCATTTGTTTTTTTATATTCAGAAAGTGTTACTGAATATACTACTCGTACTGAGTTTCTGCGACATTAAGTTTCGGGCACACTATATCATGTCGCCTCTTTCTATTAGTCAGGTCATCGGATGCAACTAAAGAATGCTGTTTTAATACAATAGGTAATATAAATAATTGGTGTGTAGATAAAACTTCGCAGGATTTTTAGAAGTCCGCTGCAGGTTGGAGTATAGACCTAAAAGTGCCTTAAAGATTGATTGAATGCAATTAAACAACACCACCTTAAAAAGTTACATAATATACAAGTAAGTACTAACAGAGTGCATAACATAGACTACATGAATACTGTGCATAATGTACTATTTGAATAATGTTAAAGTCCACCATGTTTCAAAAGGTTTATTAAAATGTAGATTAACTTCAATCCATCAATATATTTATTCGTCATCATAGGTCATACATAGTACAGACTTATTTAATACTGTTATGATGCACCTCTTACAGAGGCATCCGATTTTTCAGTGCTCAAGGTATTATAAGCATATAACTAGAGAACTAGAACACACATAGACAACCACAAATAACAACCAAACTCACGAGAGAAATAAATGTAGGCCATACAAATATTTCTCCAGCCTCGGGAGTCGAACCTGGGCCCTCTGCGTGGCAGTCCAGCTTGGTAACCGTTCGGCCATGGAGGCAGTTTTGATCGAGAGTGACAGGTATCTAAGTATTTAGTAAAGGTAGCACTTGTAACAAAGTACGTAAAAGTACATGAAGCTGTAGCAAGTAACTTGCGTTACATAGCGACCTTATTCGATGCAGTGGGTCAACGCACTCAAAGTACAGTATTGATTTTATTGCGCACGCCCGAAATATCAACGAGTGGATTCTGCGAGTGACCGTTGATTTACTGGCCGAGGATAAATTATATAGCTACGAGTATGGGCTCTATTATTCGCTTGATAAACGAGAATCCAACGGTTTTAGAATCATTAATCCGATTACATTGTAGCGTTTTATGTTACTGAGTGATGATGACAATATTTATGGTGGATAACGAGCGTTAATGTAATTGAATACTTTTACAGCTTGCCGTAAAATACGTATTTCGAACGTTATAAACAAATTTTACTATCTATAATGTGATTAGTAAATGTTCTATGGAGTTTCTATCAAGTCACAGCAGTTTAAGAAATACTTCACATACGGTATAACTTGGGTCTTTTCAAGGCGAGAGTGCATAGGCATTATTTAAGTGTGCATGCTCCATCGTCGAAGTATAAGAATTACTTTACATATGGTATAACTTGGACCTTTTCAAAGCGAGAGCATCATTCAGCCATAAGATGCCCTCTGCTGGGCATAGGCGTCCCCCAACGATCTCCATGACGATGCGCTGCCAGCATCCATCGGCTTCCCGCGACCTTTACCAGATCGTCGGTCCACCTGGTGGGGGGCCTATCCACTGAGCGTCGTCCGGTGCGCGGTCGCCATTGAAGAACCTATCCGCCCCGACGGTCATCGGATCTCCTATCTATATGCTCCGCCCACTGCCACTTCAGCTGAGCAATTCTTCTAGCTATGTCGGTTACCTTAGTTCTCCTACGGATTTCCTCATTTCTGATTCTATCACGTAGGGGAATATCGAGCATCGCTCTCTCCATTGCCCACTGAGTGACCTTGAGCCTTCTTATGAGGCCCATAGGCCCAAGATGAGAGCGAATAGGCATTATTTACATGTGCATGCTCCATCGTCGACTTAATCGCTTAATTGCTCGATGCCCTAGATGGACTGCAGCGCTACGCCTTCCGTGTTGTCAACGATCCTCATGTAACTGAGCATGCGGAGTCGTTACAGCTTCGCAGAGATATAGCGTCTCTAAGCGTATTCTATCGCCTGTACCACGGTGAGTGCTCTGAAGAGTTATTCAACCTTATCCCTTCCTCGCCTTTACATCAGCGGACCACCCGTGCCGGACTGCGTTGCCACAGTTGGACGGTCAGTTCAATACCATCCCGCACTAAAAAGTTTGGCAATTCGTTTTCATGCCGAACCATCAAATTGTGGAACCAACTCCCGGCGCATGTATTCCCTCCCCTCTATAACATCGGGTCCTTCAAACGTAGTGTAAAGAAGCATTTGGCCAGACCGGCAAAATGATAGTGACGGAGTGAAGATATTTGTGTTTTCCATCCGTTACTCTCATCTCTGGACTGTATTCGCACTTTCCATCAGACGCGGTGCAGTCAATTTGCCGAGTCACAATAAAAAAAATTAAAAAAATCGTCACTTGATATAAATACGCATTTCTTTTTGATGAAAAGTAATTGCCCATTTAGAGCAAAAAGCAAAGCAACTTATTAACAACAATTTTCTTGTAGAATCGAAGCTACAAAATCTCGATTATCGCAGAAAAGTAACCTGCTTGTCGGTTTTCTACCGGATATATTTCGGAAAGTGTGCGCAGGAACTTTTAAATTTAGTTCTACCCTCACCGTTCCTCCTTCGGTCGACTAGAAGGTCCGGAACACTCTATCGTTATGCCGTTGATATACCACCCATTCGCACTAAGCGCTTTGCTTTCTTCTTTCTAATGCGTATGGCAAAGGAATGGAATACTCTACCTATATTTTCCGAAAAGTACAATTTAGGACCATTCAAGGTGAATGGGCATTTTTTTAGGCAAACGCGCGCCGTCGTCGGTCACATCGTCGCTTAACATCAGGTGAGATTGTGGCCAAGGGTGTGTCTGTTATTCGTAAAAGAAAATAAAAGTAAAAAACGCACAGAAGCTAACAAATGCTGCTGCTACTTTAGGAGTATGACATCAAGATGATGTCGGTGTATATCCCACGACTGAAGACGCACTCAAAAATAACAAAATGTATCCCTTACGTACGAGAGCTTATTTTACTTTACGTAAAGAACACATAACGAGTATTATTCTCATATTAATCATCACGAGGGAATGGGTAAATCAAATTATGCCAATGGTATCTGTATCCGATACAGTGTTTGATGTATTAATAACATCGAAAGTAGTTTAGTAGCAAAGTGCTCCTTATGAAGGAGCACCTAACGTATTTCTGCCGCCAAGCAGTAACGCTCCGTTTCGGTTTTGAAGGGTAAGGATGCCGGTGAAATTACAGGCACATGGAACTTTCAACTTATGTTTCAGGGTGACGGGTGCAGTGGCAGTACTCTCAGATCTTTGCAATTTAAAGCCAGCACTGCAACTGTTGCGGGCAGGCGACTTGGACCTTTTCAAGGCGAGAGTGAACGGGCATTATTTAGGTGTGCATGCTACATCGTCGACCACATCACCACTTTCCATCAAGTGAGATGGAGGTCAAATGCGCACTTATATCTTATAAAAATGGATGGCGTTATGAATGGGCGTGTCCTGTTTTGGTATCCTAAAAAAACACAAGAGCATGGTTAGCATTCATTTGTGGAAGCAATAATAATATCAATATTCAATACCATGTTCAATGTGTTAATGAATTTCAATCCTGCTTTCACGTAATTAAATTATTATACCCTTACAAAGTGCGTGAGCACTTTGTTTCGTAGCGTGCCAATTATGTGATCGTGTTTCAGTTGACTTTGTTTCTGTGTTATTAATTACATTAGGTCGCATCCTTGGTGTCATCTGCAAAATGACGACATTTCAGGAGAGAGGTTTAATTAAAGATTCTATAAATGAAATAAGTCGATAACTTTTTACGCTTTGAATACGAGAGTTATAAAATGTCACATTATATATAATTTGTTTCATGAAGTACGTATTATTTTTCATGTGATAAAAGCACTTTTGAGTAACGATCACATGTGCCTTTATTATACCAATGTTACGTAGTATAGGTGTGGGCGTTTTGATGTGAATTTTATTAGTTATCAGATCGCAAAACCAAGCTTGTGTCCCTGTTCCTCGACCCAAGCAAAATGAATTATATTAGTACGGGAAAAGTTTGAATATATATAGTAGTATATAGTATACATGGTAGTATAGACTCCTAAGTCACTACATGCTCACCACCGTTGTAAGTGCTATAATCAATGATATTAAATGTTGGAATAAAAAGGTTACTTATCGCACAAATTACTGTCATATCGATGCCTTACTTTCAAACTCGTATCTTATATAGAGCGATTATTCAAGAGATAGCAAAACTTTCTATTTATTTTAAATTCCTTATTAAGGTTGTTAATTTGCATTACTTTAAGAATAGGTAAAATCCAGTGTGTGAATATGAAGGAAATGTGATGTGAAATGAGACTGCAAAATTTGTATATACAATGTGCTTAAGATACGAGTTTGACAAAGTAAGGCGATAATATGTAATATTGAACAGACCTTTTTATAAATGGTTTTTTTAAGAAACCAAGTTACGGGAAGAACAAGTCATATGTCGGATGATAAGCGACACGCTTTAAATCGCAAAGGCCTAAGGGGCACTGCCATTGCGCCCGTCATCCTGAGACATAAAGTTGACAAGTCTCATGTGCCTGTAGTTGAATCTTAAAAAAAACCTTATTATACCCTTTAAAACTTAAAAAAATGCTCACGTTACTCCTTGGCGACAGATATAGGTAAGGTGGCACAAGAAGCTCTCCTGCTACTAAAATCTACTGCGATTACAGAGACATCTACAAGTTTCAAAACACGTTTTATATACGTACTAAATAGATTTTTTTTAAACGTATTATTCCATCTCCTGTAAAGATTTAAAAAGTGGACATAGAAGGTTTCAGGAGTGAAATGACACTATAGAAATCGAATAGACGTCTATGTCTAACTGTTTGTCGCTCACTGATGATTTTTGTGAACTATTTGGCACAAAGATGGAAAATAGTGGTCCAATTACAGCCGCGTAGTATTGAAAATTCAATATGTCATTTTGGGGACTTGTTTTTAGAGTAAATTTTGTTTCAATGTCTCCAAATGAAAGCTTGTTAAAGTATGATTACAAAATATGCATGAAACTTACATAATTTATTCCTTGTATAATATAATATCAGTGTTTTACTTCTAATAATTTATTTGGTGTTCAAAACAATCAGGCATAATAAATTAATTTTGAAAGAAATATGGTATAAACTTCCCATACAACTCATCTTAAATATAAACGCACACATAACGCACACGCTCAACGTAGCCTCACAATATGGCAAACCCTGTGTCGCGGGTGCCATGAACACATACATAGAGAACAACAAATTACACCCAAACTCACGAGAGAAATAAATGTAGGCCTTACAAATATTTATCCCGGCATGGGAATCGAACCTAGGACCTCTGAGTGGCATGGTAACCGTTCGGCCACGTAGGCACTTAATCTAGGTCCTAATTAGCTCCCTTCTCTAAATATAAAAACATGATTGATTGCAACATTTCTGTGTCACGTGACTGTTTCCTTACTCACGGCTCTGAATCATTTCATAATGTACTTATTCATCTCATATATGTATTTTCGCAGGTACCAATACCCTTATTGAAGTGGATGGGGATCGAACTGCACTCAAATGCAACACTTTCCACTCAGACAAAAAGTAAGTACGGCCTCATTAGTACAGTCTGTGCTTATATGCAGTGTTGAGAGCTCTCGATGGATCCTTCATCCTTCTCCAGCTTTTGTTTCTCGTTATTCATTCCATGATACCATGTTTACTTTATGTACTCAGCGAGTAAAATGTAATTTTACAAAACAAGACAGGTAGATCCCTCAGTAAAGGCCCGTTTATACGAGTAAAGCCGTTAATCAAGTGGATATTAATTGACTAATGAGAATTCTTGTTTCGAAGAAAAGGCATCAATTAAACAAAAGGCAATTAAATTTTTATTGAATGTCAGAATGTTTCACCACCAGGAATTTCAATTATTTTTTGTGAAATTACTCCACTCGTTTGTTATAATTATTAAAACAAAGATCGAACATTAGAAAACATTCCTTTGATCCGGCCGGATGTGAACCGACGTCTTCTAGTAAACCGTGCCAGATGCTATACCAATTAAGCCACGGAACGAACCAGCCGACCTCACGAATTTTTTATACGCTTATTGTCTGATCATTGTATTTCGTTTTCAACGACTTTTTAACATTAACGCCATCTATGAGAAATTTTTGAAATACTAAAGGTAGTTTGGAATTAATTCAGATAAGTCGGTCGTAGTGCCTAAATAGTTGTGGTTCCAGCTTTGAAATGAGAATACGGAAGGCTCCGGCCACAAGATTAGTAGAGAAGAAACCAAAACGGGCCTATATAACTACGAAATTTTATTAGTAATTAATGTAAAGTTTTACAATAAAGAAATGAAGGTGTTTTATGTTTTGTGGGTACGTCAAGTCGTTTCAAGAATTTTGAAGGCAGTGATGACGTATAGAACAAACTCATATTTCCAACGGACACTTCACGCCAAGTTAATTATTTAGTCATTTTCTGTTTTTAATGTAAACATCCTTATTTTATTTACTAATATTAGGTTCCCCGAATATTGTGACAAAAAAATAAAGAAACTAAAACATAAATTCGAAAAAAAACTAATTTTGTGAAAGAAAAAATAAAGAAACAAAATAAAAAAAGAGATGATGACCAAAATATTAAGTTGGTGTAGTGTTCATTGGAGGTATCGCATGGTAAGAATAGTTAAGAAAAAGGGAATTCGACAACAATTCAAATAAAAAAAGTGGCCTGGAACCAAGAGGATGATAAAAACGTGGCATGACGATGAAGGAGGACAGCATATAGTAATTAATACAATCATCATGGATTGTATTATCTTCTGGACGATAACGACTTTACATATAAATTTGGATCATGTTTCCATATGTTACTCTAAATGTAATGTAATATACGGAAACATGCTCCAAATTTATATCTCTTATTTTATTTCAGCTTACGCTACTCAAATATTAAATAATACTTCGTGATAATATTCTACACTATTTAAATAATAGGAATTGCCACCAAAATTAGATAGAGAAAACTAACCTGAAATTTATCTACTTACTTATCTTACTAATATACAAAAATGAAACTTTTTCTGTGTGTTTCGATCTTCATGTTCATAATTCTAACAAAACTAGTGGATAGGAAATGAAACTATTTTTCCGGATTTAAATCAAATCCGGACCGAATCAATCAAACATACCGACGTTTCGGGCCCTTTACAGGTCCCATGGTCACAGTTGACTGAGTCAACCGTGTCCATGGGACCTGTAAAGGGCCCGAAAAAAACAAATATACGCGATTTAAATCCGGAAAAATAGTTTATTTCCTATGTGTAACAATCGCGAAAACCTAAGAACTCAATAAAACTAGTGGAGTTATTTCACAAAAAGTCTTAATAAATTTATTTGATCTTAAAGCGACATCTGCGTCAGTTATGATATCTGTAAAGGTATCGACTGCCGTGAGATGGTTATTCAAACAATCTCTCACTAGATGTCACTAGCGGCGACAGTGTCAGTATAAAGATCTATAACAAAAACACAGGATAATTTCGACGACTCGGTAACTGGACTTGTGGCTCAGATGTTTAGAGCAATGCTACAGCGCCATATGTATTCGTCATGTATGTATTCATAGTCTTTTTTTATAATATCAAGTGATGGGACGAACAAGTAATGCGCCTGATGGTAAGCTACACGCCTGTCCATAACAGTTGCAGTGCCACTCAGAGCTTTAAATCGCAAAGATCTGAGAGGCACTGCCACTGCGCCCGTGACCCTGAGACATAAGTTGACAAGTCCCATGTGCTGTTATTTCACTAGCACCCTTACCTTTCGAAACCGCAACACAGTAATGCTGACATTACAGCTTGGCGGCAGAAATAGGTAAGGTGGCAGTACTTCCCTGGACGAACTCTTTCACAAGGATCTCAACTGCTACTAAAGTGGACCTGATGGTATACCGGCACGAGTATTGAGGTTTTGTGCGCCAGAGCCGACTCCTGTGCTGATGCGTCTGTACCGCCTCTCTCTCAAAACGAGAATAGTTCCAGAATCTTGGAAGCTTGCAAATAAGCAACCAGTCCCCTAAAAGAGAAGCCGTGCCAACCCCTGCAATTACTGACCTATCGCCATTACTTCCATACTCTGTAAGGTATGAGAAAACTTTTGGATAACAAGCTGCTATCATACCTTGAAACAAACGACCTACTCAGTGATCGTCAATATGGTTTTCGCCGGGGACGATCGGCTGGGGATCTTCTCGTGTATGTTACGTACTGCTGGGGCGAAGCCATGAAGAAACACGGCGAGGCTCTAGCTGTGTCATTCGATATCTCAAAGGCCTTTGACAGGGTTTGGCACGCAAGTCTGCTGAGCAAGTTTCCCGCTTACGGCATTCCTGCTGACTTTTGTAGCTGGATATCAGCTTTCCTTGATGAACGGTCAATCAGAGTAAATATTGAAGGCTGCTCGTTTGTCTTGATGGCTATCGATGCCGGAGTTCCTCAGGGGTCAGGGGGCCTACTATAACCTTTCCAAAAGCAATCTTATTTCAATATAAGCTTAAAGTAAGCTTATTATAATATTACTCATATTCTTACCATGACGAACCTGTCAACCAAGTAATCGACTCTTAGTACCTAATGTTATTTACATTCAGAGAATTTTGACCGCCAAAAAAAGAAAAGTGTGTAATAATAAAATCTATTAAAATTACGTTGTTTTCAATAATTATTCCGCATTTTCATGAAGAAAAATAAATAAAACAAGAGTCTTGATAGTTACGTTGATAATTCGGAACTATAGCCTAGTGTGAACAGTTAGTTTCGCCAAGGAGCGTATAGATGACGCTGTTATAATTTTACCAAATAAACATCGCGTATTTTTATTTAAGGAAAAATTATTTACTATGTCCTAATAAATAAATATAAACAAAATATTGAACAGATATATGTAAATAAATATGTTCAACTTAATTTTTAATCATTATAATCAAATCAATATTGAGACAATAAAACTGAAAGTAATATTGTTTCCTTACAAATCAATATTTAGACACTAAATTCGTAAATAATATTGTTTCCACTGCATCCGTGTAACTATTTTAAGATTGCTAAATTTCACATAATAGCAATATTACTTTAATGTTAAAGTCGCGTCATAGTACGAACTGAGTGAATGAATAGTCACAAAGCTGCCAATAAAACATCATAGTTTTAACATTACAATAAACTTACTTTAAGCGCGTTATGGTACGAAAAGTCAATGTAAGGTTTAAAGTAATATTGTTTTAAGAGGTAGTGGTAGGCAACAGGCCCTAACCAGAACCAATTTCTTATGGTAGGCCCCCAGTTCTCTCTGCGACTCTTTTCCTGCTACACATCAATGACCTGCTAGTCCCAGGTATTGTTGGGTATACAGATGGCAGCACTGTTACGGAGAGTATCTGTCCAAAACAAAAGACAGCAGGGTAGTTATCCCTTCGTTGAGAGAGGCCATGGTGGAGCGGATGAACTTGACTTTAAGTCTCGTCTCTCAGTGGCGAGATGATAATCTGATCGAGTTCAACGCCACTAAAACTCAGGCCCGTCTATTTTCTGCTAAATGGAGTCAATTTGATCTGACTCCCACTTTTCGGGGTATATATGTATCTCTTACCGACAGCCTGGATCTCCTTGGCATAACATTGAGCGCAACCCTTAACTTTGGGGCTAATATTGATTGTAAAGCACAAATTGCAGCCAAAAAACTGGGTATCCTTAATAAGGTTAAGCGATATTTCACGCCTGGGGGTCTACTCTCGATCTCCGTCCGACATCCGTCCGAAACAATTACTGCCAAATAAGCAATACTTGACCAAATGAAAAGACGCGTGATGCGAATGAAGCTTCATACTTGACACTTGTCTTTTAATTTTGTCGAATGTTACTTATTTGACAGTAATTGTTTCGGACGAAGATCGAGAGTAGCCCCCCTAGACAGCTCTTAACTTTATATAAAGCATAAGTCCGATCTTGCATAGATTCCATCTAATCTGGAGCTCATCCCGCCCGCCCCCTTTTACCATCGGACATCCAAACGTACGGCGGGAAATCATCTATCTATCATCTTGGTCGATATTCCCTTCAGACATGCTAAGCGCTTTTCAGCATTTTTTATTACTACGCACAACCCAGGAATGGAACTCCCTGCTTGCAACTGTGTTTCCGAACTCATACAACCTAAATATCTTTAAGGTGCGACCGAATTGGCATCTTCTAGGCGAGCTAGTTCCATCGTAGATCTTATCTTTGCTCCAGAGCTAGGTAGTGGTCAAAAGCAACTTAAACTGTGAGGCGGCCAGTTTTGTCCGTTTATAACTAAAAAACCATTGAACCAATATACGTGAAATTTGGTAGGTTAATTTCGATCTAAAACAAACTGACATTTACAAACTTGTGTTGGCGGAACAAAAGAGTCTTTACAGTAATACTTCCCTGTATGCATTCGACGTACAGTCAAATTTCTTAAGCGGTTGACAGGTGACAAGATCAAATACACCTGACTACAAGAAAAACAGCTGAAATTGAGATCCGCTAACGCCACTCTCAGTATTTAGTCCTGCATTTGTTAAGGCGAGTCACTGGTAGATACAATGGTTTACGTATTTACTATTTAACAACAGTCTTATAAAAAAATGCGATACATCTATGGTCTAAAGTATGTGCATTTCACATGTGCAATGTGAAAGTGTTACACGAATGGATGTACTTTATATGATCATACGAGTATAATATCCTAAAAACAGGCTAAAATAGAAGTAAAAAACGAATTATTTAAGAATAAAATATCTAACTTTGTACATAATTTCTATGTAGAGATATTTCTCTTTAAGTAGGTGCTACAGAGAACCTGCTAAATTTTAATTCTCAACTGAAGCCCTATTAGTAATTAAATTCACATTTATCCCAAACATTTGCAAATTGCCAACCGGTTTAACGATACGCCGCGCCGCCAGCTGCCCCGTCAGTCGTGAAGTGGTTTGTAATACTAACCGAACCTCTCCACGTTTCGTCGTATTTTACGCGGATAAGTAACGTCCGAAGTAAGGGCAGAAATAAAAGCAATACGTAATATGGGTAACTAGGCATACAACACGCACGTTACACACGTAAGCAGCGCCAAGCTTAAGGATGATATGCAGTTTTGGAAGCTATTTAGCGACTGGTGATAGGCGCCCCGCGGCGCAGTGATGCAATCGCGCCGCTCGTTCAAGCGCCGGGACCGGTTCCTCGGTGTGACGCAGTTGAGACTATATATATATATAAAGTCGGCGCCTGCATGTGTCCGTTTGTGCGTACATTTTTTATTTAATATAAAATGGTACAAATGGTGGCCTTAGGGCAAATCCGCCACTGCGTCCGTTTCCTATACGAATACACACAGAGTAGACATTTCCCATTGCATCATATACAAGCAGTATAGACATAGACAACTCGTCGCGACGTCTCGTGATGTAATTACGCGACCGACGACCCGTCCGACTTTGACCCACTTCTTACTCTAATTTTCGCGTCTCACCCAGTACGCAACTTTGCTATTATACATATACACGGCTGTATGTCGTGACATAGCGACACGAAGTGCTGTTTAGTGAGAAACCAACGTTTATCCACAATCTCAATCCCACAAGGGTTTATAAAGGGTTTGTAAACACTTTGTGTTTTGCGGGCAAAATGTAAGTAAAAATTTAAATAATATTAAATTATTACTGATACAAAGAAAAGAGAAGACTCAAATCAGTATCTGTTACAAAACCGGGGCCACCGCTTGTGACCAACTGACTCGGACTTGTAGCACAGTTTGTTAAGAGCGGTGGCCCCGGTATGGCAACAGACTAAAGCTACAAATCCTGACTCAGTTAGAAAAATAGAACGCATACTTCCCGATATGGTGGGAAAAAAGATATTTATACCGTTGTACGCGGATAGGCTCAAAGGCAAAGAATCAAATATGAGAAGACCTGAATGTGGAAAATGTAAACGAGTGATCAGGGGGTCTCTAGGAGTGCTTGATAATAATTTGTGATCAAAATTAGTTTATCACCATTATTCAATATGGCTGCCATAGCAGTGGTTTTTGGCGGCAGATGAAAATTTGCTCTAATTCAATTGAAAATCAGCATGTGCGGCTTCGCAAATTATTATTAAACACCTATAGAGACTCTCTATACTTAGGTGTTTAATAATAATTTGCGGTCAAAATTTACTTTTTTCCATTTGTCAATATGGCCGCCATTATGTTAATTCTTTTAAAGTTATATGTGCCGAGGCTGTAGGCCGAGGTCTAGCGGAGGGCGAAGC
Source organism: Hyposmocoma kahamanoa (assembly GCF_003589595.1). Lineage (NCBI taxonomy): Eukaryota > Metazoa > Arthropoda > Insecta > Lepidoptera > Cosmopterigidae > Hyposmocoma > Hyposmocoma kahamanoa. Next base: position 1,479,511 of record NW_020653719.1, on the reverse strand, counting down.
CCGAAGCTTCCGCACGCCACCGTACGTAGGTAGTATACTAATTGTGAAATCTTGTATTCGTAATTTAGTCTCCCTAAATTACGAATACAAGATTTCACAATTGTTCAAAATAAGACATACTTCCCGAAGTAGTGGAAATAAGATACTTACAGCGTTGTTGTGTCTCGACCGTCTCTCTGTTGGATTCTTTTTCCTTGGAAGATATGCCAAAAAGAGAAGTATTTAGGGAAAAAATGTAAGACAATCACTCCAAATTTCTGGTCTCAAACTAGGAAAGTTCCTGTACTACGAGTACCGGAGTAATGATAATTCTGAGGGCAATGCCCAGAATACCCTGACCAGAAACAACTTAATTTTTTTTTTTCATAAATTGGCTCAAAACAGGAATCGAATCTGGAACTTCCTCATCAAGCGCCCATAGTACTAATCACTGTGCCACCGACGAGCATAAGCACACCCCGTAATCTGAAACCGACGCGCCGCAGGCCGAGCACGACCCCACCGTAGGTGGGGTATAGGGCTCGTTACTTATATTCGTACTATGACAAACCTGTCAACCAAGTATTGTATTATTGCTAAAGTGATTGAAAGAACGAATGATTTCCCAATATTGTCTATTCCTTACCAAAAATAGGAAAGAAATAACGCTATATGAACTATATAATGACATCTCTTTCTTTTGTGATGTTCTGAATCGTCTTATCGTAGTATAATGTTTAAGTACTTATTGTTATAGTACTTTATGTTATTTACATGCAGAGCAACTGTTAAAAAAAGTATGTAATAATAAAATCTATTAAATTTACCTTGTGTTCAATTATGTTTCGTCATTTTCATGAAGAAAAATAAATAAAACAAACTGAGTTTTGATAGTCACGTCGTGAATTTGGAATTATAATCCAGTGTCAACTGTTAGTGTCGCTAAGGAGCGTATAGATGTCGCTGTGATAATTTTACGACATAAACATCGCGTATTTTTACTTAACGAGAAATGGTTTCCAATGTGCAATTAAATAAAAAAATAAACAAAATATTGAATTCTGTCAATGATTTCTGTAAATGAATAAGTTCAACTTAACTTTTGATCATTACAAATCAATATTTAGACAATAAATTCGTAAATAGTATTGTTTCCACTGCGTCCGAGGAACTATTTGAAGATTGCTAAATTTGTCATAAAAACAATATTACTTTAATGTTAAAGTCGCGGCATAGTACGAACTGAGTGAATGAATAGTTCAAAGCTGGCAATAAAACATCATAGTTTTAACATTACAATAAGCGTTTTATTTAAAACGCGTCATGGTACGAAAAGTAAATATAAGGTTAAAGTAACATTGTTTTTAGAGGTTGTGGTAGGCTCCCTGATCCAAGGAATTTTTCTTTGTGTTCGAACTTTGTATCAAAAATAAAAACAAACTAGTGGAATACTGAAAAATGTGGTAGTAAAACATCATGATATTCAATAAATACATATAACGCACTATTAACTCTAATATACCAATAGATGGCGTGGTCATTAAGTTGAAATTATGTAGGAATTTTATGAACCACAATTCAATATAATTCGTAAATCTTCAATATAATGATATATTTAGAGCCATGTTTAAATTTCCAAGATACTGCAGAGCGTCGGAAAAGTTTTTATTAGCACGTGGTTTTTTCTTTTGAACTCTGCTAACGTTATAGTTATAGTTATAGTTGCTATAGCTCGCAGTTGCAACTCGTCCATGCGACGACATTTGATCTGTTATTAATTAATTGTATTGTATTGTATGTATACGTATTGTATGTAATTATTTATTAATGTTATTTAATTCTAATTAACAATTGTTGTCATTATATGGATTTGTTGTTGTGTTAATAAGTGGTGGAAAGTGATGGTCGAAGATATAGCATGTACACCTAAATAATACCTATTCACTCTCGCCTTGAAAAGGTCCAAGACACAAATTGATGAATTCTTTCACAAGGAGCTCTACTGCTACTTAAAGTATTATGTGAAAAACAACTTGAAATAGCTGACCTCTAATTGGAGTACCAGTTATACCGTAAATAAACCACTAATGCAAATTTAAAAGTCAAAAGTTAACTCTTTCAATGTCCAATTGTGCTCAAATTGTATTGTTTCACCGTAGACACTAATATTGTAATTGGTTTCTAGTGAAGCCCAATTTCATTGTTTTCTTGTATCTCAGTTTACTCCGCTAATAGTTTTCGATTGGAGAATTTTCCGCAAAATTCGTTGTAATTTTAAACTCTAATATCTTATTCAATGTTTTCATTTAATTACGCAATGGTTACGATTCGGTTTTGGAGAGTTGGAACTGAATAACATTTCGCCATTCTTGTTTTTTTACTCGATCGCTTCTCGGATGTCTTCCATGTTAAAATGTACTTTATTTTTATCTGATTTTCATTTCTTTTTATAATAATAATGGGGTCAGTAAAACAAAATGTAATGGCTCAGAGCGATCGTCGATTTAATTCCATGAGGATACGCTTAATGGAAGTTAATGGATTCTCTTAGTTCTCGAATGTCTATTTGCCATTATATTTTATTCAAGAGTAGACGGCTGGGCAATATCTTGATCATTCTTTAGATGTTAGTTACTATTACGACTCGCTGCTGGAACTGTTCCCTATTCTGCGCTTTTGCTATAATAGAAAGTAGCATATTTTGTTTTAATTACTGTAGATCGATATTTCTACGTGTCGTATAAAATAACTTATATATTCTGATTCCTGTGTTTCAGTAGGTTCTTTTTATTACTTACATTGATAAATACAGTTATTATTGCAAGAAATATTTTGTCTCAAATTAAAGAATGACCTTTTTGCCTAAAGACAGTACACTACCTGGCTTTTGACAGGACAGTTATAGTAGCAGTAGAGCCTTGTGAAAGAGTTCGTCCAGGGTAGTACTGCCACCTTACCTATTTCTGCCGCGAAGCCGTAATGTGAGCATTACTGTGTTATGATTTTCAAGGGTAAGGGTGCTGGTGCAATTACAGGCACATGGGATTTGCCAACTTATATCAGGGCGACGGGTGCAGTGGACTGCCACTGCACCCGTCGCCCTGATATAAGTTGGCCCCTCAGATCTTGTAATTTAAAGCTCTGAATAGTAGTGTAATTGTTTTGGACAGGAGTCTCGTTTACCACTAGGCGTATGAGTTGTTCGTCCCGTCACTTGATATCATAAAGATAAAAAAAATCTTTGAAAGTCCCACAATTCAGAAGTAAATCTAAGCCCCTCTCGCTGAGTGCATAAGCCGAACACGACCGCTAAGGCTAATAAAGCAATATTAGTTTTGAATTTCTAAATTATGTGAAATTCAAAATTTCGCTACTCGAAAGATCATTCGCATTTACTAATTGCCGTCACGGATTTAAAAGATGGGTAGAAGTGCATCATGAACCAGTAATAACATATTAGGGGTTAAAGTATGAAATTGCCGTTTTATTGCAAT